>NC_043713.1:2674869-2688348 GCF_006229205.1 Suricata suricatta
CATAGGTTTTCATGGAAATCCCGAATTCGGTAGAGGGGAGCCATTGCTTACATGTATCTTCGAGTGTCCCTCGCAGTTGTACTGGGCACGTGAGATGGTGGAGCAGGTCCTCAACGAACATGGCTCGATGAGCATGCGCTCGATGCAAGGGCTGTGCCGGCCAGCTCGCTGTCTCCCGCCATCGCTCCTTCCTTCTCTTTTCTCTGTATCTCCTTCTCTTCCTCCACCCATTTCTTTCGTCTTTTTAGTCCTTCTTTCTAAATAGTTTCAATCTTGGGCACAGTAAAAATTTAACAATACTTGTTGGTTTTGAGAAGAAGGCGGAGGACTAGTCATAAACTAATTAGGTCCTACGTTAGGGGCTCTCAGTGGAGCAGTGTGCACATTTCTGCACGTGCAGGGATTTGAGTTAAGGCGCATTGAAACCCGGGCAAGCCACTGCCTTCACAGGAAACGTCCCCTAAGCTCACCATGCTGAACGTTTCAGGAAGTAAGTACATGCTAGGTCTGGTGAGTCACACACCGGGGGAAATGTGCTAGTGATTAACACTGTCGCTGGATCAGAAGCGTCCCTCAGACTGGCCAGGGATATGCTTGAACACACAACAAAGGTCTCGAAGGCTGAGTTCTGCAGAGAGACTCACGGCTTTGATGTTGGCACATGGAGAGTGCTGCCTGGGTAAGGTAGTAACCCGTTTATGCTATTTGGTGGGGGGTGGGGGGTAAAGAATTTGGGCTAAGCCTGGGGCTTAAGGAGATCTCTCTCTTTCTCTCTCTCAATTTGCCTCTTGTTTTTTTGTTTTGTTTTGTTTCTCTCTGAAAGTAGGCTGCTGAATCCATTCAGTTGTGTCAAATTATTTTTAAGTAAAAAACTGCAGTGTTTGGATTCAACTCAAAAGAGCCTGGGGGTTCCAGGTGAAGACAGGAAATCGTGGGTGAGCCTTGACCTCTGCTGGGGGAGCAGGGCCAGGAAGAACCGGCACACAGAGGGTGCAGGCCAGGACGCTGCTCGGATTGGTAACGCGCTTCTGATCTTTGTTGCTTCAGGAAACTGTAAGTTAAACCTCTCGAGGCAGCATGGCGAAAGGTTGGTGTGCAGTCTACACCGAAGGCGCAGGTAACACTCTGTGCAGGCAGACGCAGAATCTACTGCGACTTTGGTTCTGGCTGTTTTACAGAGATGGTCGGGGTGGGCCCACCAAGGAGCGCTTGTGTCCAGAGGTCACTTGGAGGGACATGGCTTCTCACCTGGACATGGAGATTCCAGAATGTCCTGTGGGTCTGTGCTGTGGAATCCGAAGCGCTACCTCTTCTGAACTTCCCTAAGGTGCCGGTGCTTTTTTTTCTGACAAAAACAAACATAATATGGTCATTGTAGGAACACTGAAATATACAGCAATATACACCAGAGAGGAGAAAGTCACTCATGCCCAGCTCGATAAATGAAAGACGGTATTTCATTATTTTTTCCTTTTCTCATGATCAGTGAGGATCAACTGTTTTCGTAAGTATGCTGGGTGTTTATTTTGCATTGATGTGTGGGAATTGGCTGTTAACATACAGTTTTCTGTTGCATTTTGTGTTCATGTTTTTGTTAGCGTTCTGTAATAACTTTAAGTATTAGGAATATTCTCCTGGTTTGCCATACATGTTGTGTTAGGTGTGCACACATATACATAGGTTCTTTTTCCTTCCCCCAGAGAAGTTATTTGACTTTTAGACTCAGTAAAGAATGGACTCAGTTCAAAAAAGCTAAGTCTGTAAATGGCAGTAATATTACATGCGATTTGGCCCCCATGACAAACGTGCGCATGCAGAGAGGTGCTGGAGGTATCCCCACGTTCCGGGTCCGGGGGGACCGCCCTCCCCGCCTCTCCGGGATGTCGGGGTGCCTTATCCAGGGTGCGGTTATCTCTTCCCGGGGCGTGTGGTGTCCTGCCTTGGGGTCCCTCAGCTGGACTCTCCACCTGACCCCCTCAGATGCCCCTCAGTCTCCACTGCCTTTTGGAATTAGAACATGGGCCCTGGCATCAACCAGGCGTGGACCCGACAGTCCCCTCACTCACTGAGAGCAGGGCGCTCACCCGAGGCCTCAAGGTCACACGGTGTGGGGGGAAATGCCGACCTCACCGCGTGATGTCGGGATACATGCATGTATACATGTATGTCCTCACACACATATGGTACACGTGTGCATAGGCGTGCATGCACACAGCACAAACACAAACACACACACATATACATGGAGATGCGCATACACTCATGTGTACATTCACACACACATGCACACACATATGTAGACACACATGCACACACATGCACACATGAACATATACTCATGCGCACATTCATATACACATGTACACACATAGAACACATGTATACACACATACACATGAATACACACGTGTACACAGGCACACATATCCATGCAGGCACACGTATATGCAGATACTCATATACTTATGCACATGCACGCACACACACACATACATGTGCACACTTATGCACACACATGAGACAGAGGAAACCACACACACAGTAGGCTTGCAAGTGGAGGGTCAGCGTCGTGTCCTGCCATCTGAGATAGTGATCGTCCAGCGTCCCAATTAGGATACGGCGTTAAATCTGCTGTGCCTTTACTGACCTTTTACTTTGGACAACAGCCTGGGGGGCTGTGGACGGAAGGCGCAGTGAGCATGCGTGATGCACGCACAGGTGCTCTGACTTCCTGCTTCCTTGGCAGGAAAGCCCGTGCTCCGCTCATGACAGTGCGGGGAGGGGGGAGGATGGCGGGAGGGGGGGTGCTGGGGGTGAACAGGGTTGCGGGTGGCGAAGTCAGAGAGGCGGGCCGCATGACTGTCAGGGTCTCACTGGTTCGTGAGGTGACCCGAGAGCACTTCAGCAGTCAGGGTAGCAGGTTAGTGCCAGGCCTTATTGATGCTTTGGGAAA
This sequence comes from Suricata suricatta, assembly GCF_006229205.1. Lineage (NCBI taxonomy): Eukaryota > Metazoa > Chordata > Mammalia > Carnivora > Herpestidae > Suricata > Suricata suricatta. The sequence continues at coordinate 2,677,823 of NC_043713.1, forward strand.
TGCAGCTAAGCGACATTTCCACCTAATTTCCAAGCCTTTAAAAAGGTGAGAATTCAAGCATTTTCTGTTCACACGGGCCGGGGTCCGGCCCCCGTCAGCGTGTTCTTGCGCCTGGTCCTCACCTCTCGCCGGCTCACTGCCCGGCCGGCTTCGGTGTCCCTTCCAGAAGGACGTCACTGTGTTGGACCTTATTTAAGTCTGAACGTTTGCCGGTCCTGGGGCCACACGCTTGCATGTGTGGGTTTGCAATGCCTTTTCCGGCACCTGCGCCAGCAGGATGCCCTTGTGCAGACCCCTTCCCACCCCATTTCTTTGATGCGAATTGCTCAGAGCGATTCCTGGCATCCAGCGGTGTTTAGTAACTATCATCTTATTGTTCAGGAGGCCCCACAGAATAGGCGAGCTGAGAGGGTCTGGAAGGGCACGGCGCTGAGGCCGGGCGAGGTCTTCTCAGCGCTCCGTCCGCGGGTCCGTGAAACCGGTCGTTACTTCCACGCTGCACCCACGCAGGTCATCAGTGGTTGGTGATTGTGAGCGCAGGGCTCCTGCATTAACACGGACCGAAGGGAACTCCACCAACTTAACCTCTGAGGTCAGCAGTTTCAGAGACCCATGAGCCCCCTGAAGTAGCTCATTCGGCATCGTTCTATATGTGTGACAAGGGGGAAAATATGAAGCCATTTCCCTCATCCTTTTGTTTTGCATCCGCTTCTCCCCGCATTTGCTGCCTCCCCCTCCCCCACTATGTAATCTGATAAACTGACCTGTGGGATAAAGCCACATTCTCTTGTCTGGGGTTTGCTCTGACCCCTGCTTATTTGCACTGAAACACTAATAAAACTAATAACTTGAGCCACAGCGGACACCCTGCTTTTGTCCATTTGTTCTCCCAGGACAAACATTCGCAAGTGTTTCTAATACCAAACCCCGGACCACAGAGGAATAGTTTTGTGAAATTAGGCACTCAGTTCTTTGGCTTGACTTTAAAGTCTACCTGTCAACTCCGTAGATGTCGGAAGGATTTATTTAAAGCTGCTGTGGTGTACAGGCCTGCGAAAGGAGCGCGGTTGGGGAGGTACTGGTAACATTTACCAGGAAGTCACACTTAGGCGAATATGGGAGCAGAATAGACTTTCTTTATAAAATGCTCATTAGTAACAGCTAAAACAATAGCTCCCACTGATGGAGTGCTGCTCTGAGCCGGACGCTCACACTCGCTGTCTCACTGCGTGCTGACCACAATCTGGGGAGACTATTATTTTTGCAGTTTTGCAGTTGAGCAAAGCAAGGCTCCAGAAAAGTGAAATGACTTTCCCCAAACCAAAGAGGGAAGACGTGGCAGAAAAGGGACAGACGGCATCCTCCCTCGTGGTTCAATGACTGTTTTTGAAGGAAGGAGAGAACCGGCCTGGGTCTGTGTGGTTGTGAGTCTCTTCATTGTTCACTTTCGTTTATTAGAGACGCTAGGTGCTGGGAAGAAGTGGTGGCCAGCATGTTTCCCTAAACGAGGTCTGGGCGCGTGCACGGTGAAATCACTGTATTCCAAGTAGGTGAGCGCTACCTGGTGCAGTCACAGACAGTAATCTACATTCAGGCAACATGGACGAAAATTTCTGAGATTTTGTAACTTCTTTGGATGGCATTTAGTTCTCCTATTTGCTCAAGTGCTACGCTTGTGTGGTGTCCACTGTTGGTTTCCAAATCAGGTATTTGGGATTCATTCACAGTCATTGGCCAATGAAGGACATGCTTTGTTTTCTTCTTGGTTGAAATTTCTCTAAGGAAAATTCCTTCCTTACCTAGAAATAATAAAGGAGGATGAGCTTTCTAGCTATTCTTGTAGGCGGACAGTCCTGCGGGGACTTTGCTGTGACGGCCTTCCAGATGGAGTTGGAGGTGGCTTGGAGTCCTGGACGGAGGTCCCGGAGCCACAGAGTTAGTGGGAATGAGGTACCACGGGGACACCAAGTGTAAATGCGCCACTGGTGATAGGAAAAGGCGGGTGTGTTTCCAAAATGACAAGCCAAGAACATTTCACGACATCTCTAGGTGGTGAAGGGCATGGAGGGAGGCGGCCATTTTCTACCTTGGAGAACTGTATCCTTTCTTCTGTTGAAACCCTCCCCATACATATCTTCTTGGACATGCAGATTAGAAACTTGGGATCAGTTTTTCTCAGAGCTGTTCACAAAAGTCAAAAGGGGTGGCCCTTGGTCTCGTTTATCTTGATAGTTAACCTCCTGCATGGCACGCCTGTGGGTGCCTCTTATTAGACAAAACGGCTAGTTATTTTTGGGAGGACATGCACTTTTGCAGAATAAAAATTTTGACTGGCACGAGGCCAAGTCAAGATATGTAGCCAAGTGCTCTGAAAGAGTGTGGATTTTGTGGCAAGTGCTTGCTCCACTGACCCGGGGGAGGACACCTTGCCTCAGCAGGAAGTAGGAAAATCTGCTCTATTTTAATTTTTACTTTTGTAGCTGGTTAGCTGCCTTCCTCAGAAAGCCGTCTAGAAATCACCATACCATGACGTATATTTCTATAGGGAAAGGAGTCGGTATTTCAAACCCAAGACAACAAAATGGCTTATTTTGCAGAAATTTCAATAAAAATATGTGTTTCATAGTTACAAGTGTAAAAGTGGCAACATAACTACCACTGAGGCAGTAGGCGCCACGAAAAATCCCCGCACAGAATGAAAGCGCTAGTTTTTCCCAATTCTCCCCTTCCTTTGAACTTCGCACTCGACACCTGCGGTGTTTCTCCCTGCAAGGAATCCAGTTCCTCTTCCTGCTCCAGAAAAAGCCCGGTGTGGGAGTGCTCCCTCACTAGCCAGGGTCCCTCCTAATCAAGGAAGGCCTGCAGTAGTTCAACTTGCAACCTCTAATTATTAGATCAATTCTGCCAGTTTGTGTGGTGAGTAACACACATTCGAAGGCATGAGCCTGCCACTTTCACGTTCTTAACGTCTTAAATGTCACCCCAGAAATCTCACTAATAAATTGGAACTGTTGTCTTTTGATGCAACTGTAAATCTAGGAAAATCATATGACCTTGCGCAGAAAATGAAATGCCCATTTACAAAGGGAACATAAGTTTAAATCACTTCCGGCTAGTCCTAGCAGAATTTAAAGTAGCCTGTTCAGAACATGCTTACCAAGCCATATGGGCTGGCGCTTCTGGAGATCTTTATTACACACACATCCATCCCTGGGGAGAAAGCACGTTGACAAGAAGCCTTAATTTATTTTTTAGGCATTGTTTGTTTCCGTAAGCAGTAGCGGCCTCTCCTTCCTCTTTACCCTTCCTGATTTACTCTGTCTTAACATCTTGATACCTAGGATTCATCTATTTTCTTCCACATCACCATGTTGAGAAGCCAATGCGTATGTAATCAGGACTGTCTTTAGAGAGAGGTCTCTGGAATCAGTGGGCTTTCTTTATCACTCCCGCTATATATTAGAGCAACATGTTCTAACTGAATTATTAAGCAGCAGAGATGATATGAGCTAACCCGTTTCGTAGTGTGTCATTACTACATTTTTTTACTTCCAAGTATATGAAAACTATGGGGGCACCTGATGAAGCATTTGGAAGGATAGCATTTGAGTCTCTTGGAGTGAAAAGACATATTTTTTAAACCAATAATCTCTGCGCCTTTTAAAAAACTCAGTGCCAATCCAATGTTATGAATATCTATCGAGTGCCTATTTGGTAGATGCACGGAGAAAACAAGAAAACAACAAACTCGTAAAACAAACAAGCAAACACCAACCATGTGTTCATGGTCAAGGACTCTGTTGGTCCAAACCGGAAAGCAGGGACAGCATGGAAGGGGGGCATTTCAGCTGCTATTTACGGCGGAAGGTCAGGATTTGACATGTTTTAGCTCATGTAATCCTCAAGATCCCGTGATATAGGAACGAGGATCAGACAGGAAGCGGGGGCCTGGGTCGAAAGCCCCGCGGAAGATCATAGAGTTGGGGAGTGGTGGCGCGTCCCCAGGCGTGTGAGGGGACCCACGGGGTGGGACAGGGCAGAGGCAGGGGGCTCTCTGAGCTCAGCCAGACCCAGACTGTGTGACTCTAAGCCAGACATTCTCCACAGCGGGGAGAGCACAGGGGAGACGCCATAATTTCTCCACATCTACACAGTTACCAAAGCTATTAAGTAGTATTTATTCATTTCCTTATTAGGAATCAATTTTAGGGTGATGCTTATTGGCTAGGATAAGTTATTGAAGAAGCAAAGGTTTGAAATTCATAGCTTTTGTTCTTGAATCATAATGAAGTCAGTCTATTCCTATGCAGAGCACTTTGCTGGTTTTAAGTGTGGGAAGCTCGTGGCGTTGGAGGAAAGAGACACCGTGTTTGTCACTTGTGAGTTTTCCTACAAATCTGGTACAGTTTTTGGTGATGTTTTCAGGAAGCCAGATTTTAAAACAATAAACAAGGTTAGATGGCACACAGGAAAGGGAATATACGCTTACCGCTGATGATTTTGCTACACTGGATGCATGTGATTTAAATGTGGCCGAGTCCAATTTGCTTTACTCTTACTGTTCTTTGTCAGTGAGAACTCTGTGGCTCGCACTCTCGATAGGCAGATCCGTGAGCCAGGAGCTGCGGGCTCACAGCTGGACCACAGCAACGAACGGTGGAGGAAAGTGAGTCCTCACTTGGTGTTTCCGCTTTATCTGTGACGTTCTGACTCCCCCATTCAAGCCAGTGGAAGGGAGGGACCCGGAGCACACTAGTTCTCAATGAGGCTGCACCTCAGAACCTCCCAGAAGGCTTTAAAAAATGCAGAGATGGGGCGCCTGGATGGCTCAGTTAGCTAAGCATCTGACTTTGGCTCAGGTCACAATCTTACATCAGTGAGTTCAAGCCCCACATTGGGCTCTGTGCTGACAGCTCAGAGCCTGGAGCTGCTTCAGAGTCTGTGTCTCCTCTCTCTGCCCCTCCTCCGTTCACACACTCTCTCAAAAATAAACATTAAATCATTTTTTTAAAGATGCAGATATATCAGCCTCCCCCCCCCCCAGATATTTTGCTTTAAGTAGCCTCCGATGATTCTAACGTGCAGCAGGGCTTGAGAATCACTAGTGTAGAAAACAGTCCTGGCTTTAAGAAGCTCTTAATTTTAATGCCTTTTATTGGAAACTATCCTTCACTGTTTTATAAAACACTGAAACAGTTATTTTCAATGAAAATTATTTCTGTTTTTATAAACAGCCCAGTGGATGCCTGCAGTAACGTTTATGCAATTGATCTGAGAGTGCATGGAATTTGTGGAAGTAAACGGAACCAAAATACATAGAAATTTTAAAAGTCACTTTCCCATAATGCGCGTGTGCACGAGGTAGAACAACTTCCTGGGCCACGTCCGGACAGCTTTCTTCTTCCTCCGAGCCACCTGGAGAGGCTGTCTTCTGGCACCTTCTCTCCCCCTTCGAGGCAGCATCCTGCAGAGCGGCCCAGCTTTCGGGCCAGTGTGAGCTGGGGGCCTTCATCTGGGCACCTGCCGCCTCTGCCGGGCACGGACTGAGCGACCAGAGGACCACGAGGGCTGGGCACCGCCCCCGCCACGTTAGAGGCGGGGGCCTGGGGGGGGTCTCTTCCACTAGCGACAGTGGCTTTGTGGGGCCCACGGTAGACGTTTGCAGGCTGTGAGGGTGCAGGGGGTGGTGGTCGCACCTCCGGTGCCTGCAGCTCATGCACTTGGTGTGACCCGGCAGCTCGCCGTGCTCCCGAGGGAGCACCAGGCTCCCTGCTGCCCCAACATGCAGCCAGGTGCAGGCTTGGCCCTCGGGGGAGGCCACCGAGGCTGGTCCATCCACATGTCTTCCCTCATTTACAGATATCTGAACTTTATCTTGTGTAGTTTATTTATCTTGAAAGATAGTGTGTGTGTGTGTGTGTGTGTGTGTGTGTGTGTGTGCACACACTCACACAAGCAGGGGAGGGGACAAGAGAGAAGGAGAGAGAGAATCCCAAGCAGGCCCCATGCTGTCAGTACAGAGTCCCACACGGGGCTGAGTTTTTATAAATCGTGAGATCATGACTTGAGCCAAAATCAAGAATCAGACACTTCACTGACTGAGTCACCCAGCTGCCCCTGAACTGTCTTATTAATGACGAGGTCTTTCATCTCACAAAAATAAAAGGGTATACATTAAAACACCGATTAAGTTAAAATGAATAAAATGAAATTTATTTTAGCGAAGACTCCTAGAGGTAAATGATTAATCTGGGATATTTTCTGATTTCCACTGGGAGTGGATGTCTTGGAGATGGAGGATGAGGTATTTCAAAAGAGAAAAGGGCACAGGAAGTAGGCAATGAAACTCAGAGTTTTAGATGGGCTATCCTTAGCAGAAGCTGTACCCCATCTCCTGTTTTCCTGCCAATTGTCCTAAATAATGGTACCCCTCACACTCATGTATGTGCATTATTATTTTAAATATGGGAGACTCTTTCCTATAGGTCTTATCAATGAAAGTTGACACGAGAAGTGAGCTTTATGAGTTTTCTCTGTTCTTTGGTGTTACCTTTGATTGTGCTGATTACCCTTTCTAGATAACATGGTATGTTCTACTTAATTCACGCTGTGTCTGCAAAATCCAGCTTCAGACCCAAGATTCTAATAGATCTGAGTAGATAGAGTATAGACATAAAATTTCAGATATTGAAGCCTCTTTTATGTAGGGGAAACCAAACATTTTGATGCTGAAATTCAGTGTGACTACAAGTCAGGAAAACTGGGTGTAGGGCCCAGTCCAACTCTATGTCAGGATTAAGAGACTTAGGCACACACCTAGGTTTTCTCGGTCAATAGTACTACCCAGCTCATTCTCATTTCTGTCCTGCCGTCTTGTGCCTTTCTTCTCCTAGGACATCTTCCCTTTTCTCCTAGTCTTGCTAAGCCCTTCTTATGTTTTTGGACTCCGGGTAGATACCTAGTCTTCCAGGAAGCCCTCCTGAACCTTCAGTGTCTGGTATAATTGCCCCTACCACAAGCCACCTTTCTCATAAGAGCTGTCATTATTCCACCTGCCACCGCTTGACTTCCCCATACAAGAGAAACACACTGAATGTGGGGACTGGAATATTCCCAGTCACAGTGTAGTCAGACAGCAGACACTCATCGCAAGGATGGACTCTATGGTCACCAATTATATTTCCTCCCCCTGAGCACACAGGAAGGTCATATTTGCTTTTGGAGTTAGGTTGGATGAGGTTGCTGTTCTTAGTCAATGGAGCATGGGCAAAAGTTACAGAAGCCACGTCCAGACTGGCCATGGAAGTGGAGATCACAGGTGTGTCTGATGGCAGCGTGCAGATGAAGGGAACTGGAGGTGAGCAGCCAGAGAGAGTGGTCTGAACCATGCTGGACACAAGCAGAGTCAAAGCTTCCCTTTTTTTAAACTTCTGAGGGTTTTGGTTATAGCTTCAAAGTGGACCCCACCCTGGCCAACATGACACCTTGAGTGTTATCTGTTACTGAGAAGAGTAAGTGCATGCTTAGCACTGATGTTCCTGACAGTGGGTCTGTTTGACCCTCAGGAAGCATAACGTGTTATATCAGGGCATGGGGGCACCTCCTTAAGCCACGGGCTGTGGGTGCAGGGCAACCAAGGAAGGGCACACACAGATGGAGAAATAAACAAACACCTTGATGTGTTCTGCAGGCCACTGTCCAGCCTCCTCCTGGATGAGTTCTAGTATCTTTGTCTCCATGACTCTGCAAGGTCTAGAAAGCACTTATGGACCAGAAATAGTGCCCAGTTGAGAGTCAGGATCGTGTTGAAAGAATTGCACTGCTGTCTACTGAACTGTATGGTTGTGGGCAAGTCACACAGCCTCCCCAAGGCTTGAGAAGGAAGGAAAAGGGTGCACAGAGGAATGTATGCCTGTGAGATGGAGGTGATAGTATCTTCCCCGCAGGGCTGATGTGAGGAGCAAATCAGAAACTACCTGTAAAGAGGCTTGGCAAGTAGTGTACATGGTCAACAAACACTTGATATTTGTGCAAGAAGGGTCAATATGGATGTGTTTGTTACTTAGAACCCCATGGTGCTGATGTAGGGCAGAACTTGCAGATTTGCCTTTGTTAAAGGTTATCTGTGACTGGTGCATTCTCTGGCCTTTACTGATGCTCTAACCCAATACCCAACGCAGGAAACTGAAGGATGCTTGTGATCTCTTCCAGAAGCTTCCAACAACTCTGGCTTGTTGTATGAGACCATATTGATTTTAATTCAGTATAAAAATTTAGGGCTAATGAAGGTAATCCTATAAAATCCTTCTTAAAATGCCACTCTTCCCCAATTCTGTATGTATGACTACCTTCCTTTGGCCCACCTATAGGTAATCATGTCACATTCCTGTGTAACATCAGAAACAGATGAAACAAATCATTGCTATTCGAGGAAGAAAGCTTCTGACTATGTCTAAACTTCCCATAAGAAGAGTATTTAAAAAATTTTATCTGTAATAGGGGCGCCTGGGTGGCTCAGTTGGTTAAATGGCTGACTTTTGCTCAGGTCATGATCTCACAGTTTGTGAGTTCAAGCCCCACGTCAGGCTCTGTGCTGAGCCTGCTTCACATTCTGTGTTTTTGTCTCTCTCTGTCCCTCCCTTACTCATGCTCTATATTTCTTTTTCTCAAAAATAAATTAAAAAACTAAAAATATATATGTAATAAAAAGGAACAATTGGGTCAAGAGTCCTGATTGTTTTATATGGTACATATGTGGATTCTGACTTATTTTTGAATCTACTTACTGACATAATTCACCAATCAGTTTTGTATGGTGGAGTATATTATTAATTATTTTGTCAAAGAGAAACTCTTTGTCTCCCTTCCACCACCAGATGGGAGAACCTATCCTAAAGTCAGAGATGAATGAAATAAGGGCTGCTGACGTGTAGATCTTAGCACAGGGGTGCAGACAGTGGCAGCCTGGCTGACGTGACTCTGACTGAATGTCGTGAAGGGGTCAGAGGCAGGATATGGGGTCCAATGGTTCGAGATCAAATCCCTTCCCCACCACTTCCCTGCTGTGCGAGCTTGGGCAAGTCACCTCTGTTCTGTTCCTCTTCCTACTATCTGCATAATGGGAACAAGAAGGGCGCTTACCTCATGTGATTCTTCTGAGGATTTCCAGTGGGTGACTGCGTTGAGCAGTGTAAGGACTGTAGAAGCCTTGGTTGTTAGTCGCTAGTATTCACCCCTCTTCTTTCATGAACATTAGAATAAAAACATCACTGGGTTCTTCTCAGAAATTCCCATAAATGAGCACAGGAGCAAGCTTAATGTAGTTCTACATTTTATTTTGAACTGTGTTTCAGCAGCTTCCATAAAAATACCGTCACCATGTTGCCCCATAACTCAAGAGAGTCAAATGCCAATCAGATATCAACAGTTACTAGGCTATAAAGTTCATGATTACTCATCTCTTTTTCTTCAAATAAACATATATTTTTATAATTGCCTTATAATGAAACCTAAATAAAACACTTCGTTGACAATGAGAATTCTGTTCTACTTTTATGAGGCAATAATTTCCACCTTGACTTGATAGACTTTAAAGACCTTTTCCTTTTTCTTTTTTAAAGACAACTTTTTAGAAGAGTGTTAGGTGAGAGGAAGGTACAAAGGCTTCTTATGTCTCCCTGCCCCCAGAAAGCCTCCCCCGATCAATAGCATCTAGCAGAGAGGGACATTTTTACCAAGGATGATCTTATACTGAAGCCTCATAATCACCAAAGTCCGTAGTTTACCTTGTAAGTTAACTCTAGGTGTATGTACATCAGTGGGTTTGGACAATTGCATAATGACATATAGTCATCATCATACCATTGTGCACAGTATTTTCACTGCCCTGAAAATCCTTAGTGTTCTGTCTGTTTATCCCCTCCACTCCCGGAACCCACCCTGGCAAGCTGATATTCTTGAAGCCTTTTCCAGAATGTCATGTAGCTGTAATCATACAACACATAGGTTTTTTCAGACTGCTTCTTTCACTCAGTGACAGGCATTTAAGTTTCCTCCATGTTGGACAGCTCATTTCCTTTCAGCCCTGAATAATATTTCCTTGTCTGGATGGACTGCCATTTGCCTATCTGGTTAGCTCTTGGAGGACATCTTATTGCTTCCAACTTTTGGCATTATGAAAAAGTTGCTATAAACATCGTGTGTGTGGACGTACATCTTCAACTCCTTTGGGTAAATACCAAGAAGCACAATCACCAGATGCTCCACCTCCTTGCCAGCATTCGGTGTGGGCAGTGTTCTGGATCAGGGCCATTCTGGCAGGTGTGCAGTGGTTTTCATCGGCATGTCCCTGCTGATACGGGACGTGGGGCATGTGTGCATGTGCTAACCTGCCGTCTCCTCTTTGGGGAGGGGTCTGGTGAGTCTCTGGCCTTTTTTTTTTATAAATAGTTTATTGTCAAATTGGTTTCCATACAACACCCAGTGCTCTTCCCCAAGTGCCCTCCTCTATCAGCACAACCTCTTTC
>NC_043713.1:2688448-2720858 GCF_006229205.1 Suricata suricatta
CAGACACATAGACCAATGGGATAGAATAGAGAGCCCAGAACTGGGCCCACAAATGTACGACCAATTAATATTTGACAAAGCAGGAAAGAGTATCCGATGGAAAAAAGACAGCCTCTTTAGCAGGTGGTGCTGGGAGAACTGGATAGCAACATGCAGAAGAATGAAACTAGACCACTTTCTTACACCATACATAAAAGAAAAATTTAAATGTTTATTTATTTCGTGAGAGAGAGACAGAATGTGAGTAAGAGAGGGGCAGAGAGAGAGGGAGGCAGAGAAACTGAAGCAGGCTCCAGGCTCTGAGCTGTCAGAACAGAGCCTGATGCAGGGCCTGAATCCACAAACTGTGAGGTCATGGCCTGAGCTGAAGTTGGAAGCTCAACCGACTGAGCCACCCAGGTGCTCCTCTGGCCCTTTTGAAATCAGGTTGTTTACCATTGTTGAGTTTGAAGGGTTTCTTTTGGATAATCTTTCTTTATCTGATTTCTTTCACATCTTTGTCATTGCAAATATTTTCTCCCAGTCTGGGGCTTGCCTTCTCATTCCCTTGACCTCGCCTTTCACAGAGCACAGTTTTTACTTTTCACGAACTCCAGGTTATCAGTTGTTTTTTTCAGGGATCACGTCTTTGGTGCCATATCTAAAAAGGCATCACTACACCCAAGCTAGGTTTTCTCCTATGTGGAGTTTATAGTTTTGCAATTTTTTATATTTAAGTCTGTGCTCCAACCCCTTTTTGTGAGGCATGCTAAGCTTTTGTGAGCCATGTCTAGTCCAGCTGCTCCTTCATGGTTTGCTGACACGGCAGTCCTCATGCCGTTGTGCTGCCTTCGCACCTTTGTCACAGATCAAGGGAGTACACCCAGGAGGGTCTGCTTCTGGGCTCCCTCTCTGTTCTGCTGATCTGCTTGTTTCCTCATTTACCACTCATTAGTGCGGCTCAGCCATTGTTGATCCAAATGTTCCTCCTTCCCTTGCTCTCTGTTGTCTGTCTGATGTTCTCAGATGTGCCTGTTACACCTGTTGTGGTTGCTCCTCATTTCTTGCATACTCATTCCACCCTTTCAGTTTTATTCTCTCTGCTTTTTGGTTTTCAAAGATTCTATTGGTACATCCTCTAGCTGACTGACCCTTCCTTAACCAGGTCCAGACCACCAACAAGCCCGTTAAAGGCATTCTTTATTTCTGCCACAGGGGTGGTAATCTTTAGCACCTCGTCCAGGTCCTTCCGAAGGATTTGCATCTCCCTGGTGATGCTGAGCACCTGGGCTTGCACGCTGTCTGCTCCATCCGTGACAGCCCTCACATATTCATCACAGTGGCCTTACATTCCCCACCTTAAATTCCAACATCCATACCACATTGGTTCTGAGGCTAGTTCTGCTTCTTCAAAATTGTTTTTTTGCCTTCGGATGTGCCTCGTGAATTTTTTCTTGCTAGCTGAGCATGATGCGCTGATCAAGGAGCTGCTGTAAGGAGGTCCTCAGTGGTGTGGTGGTGAGTGTGTGGGGTGAGTTGCCACAGTTAGTTGCAGGATTAGTGCTAGTCTTTAGAGAGTTTCCACCTCTGGACTGTGGACTTCACACACACTTCTGGTTTTCTCTCCCCTTAGTCTGGAGAGAGAGAAAATTGGATAGTTCCCTTCCCCAGGCCAGTTAGGCTCTGGTAATTCCCCAGTGGGTTAGTCTGTGGGTAACGAGTTCCCCTGTGGTAAGGCCTGCTTAAGAAGAAGAGGGGGCTCTGGTGCATTTAAACATGGCTCCCATGTCCCCCACCCCCAATGCAGGGAGCAGGAAGAGATTTTTCTTTGATAGTTGATGTGAAAACCTGATGGTAAATCTCACAGTACTGAGGATGCCCTTTGTAACTGGCCCCCTGGAGTTTTTACCTTTTACCCTTAATCTGTTGCCCGTCCCCAAGGCAGTTTCTCCTGGGAGTCTCTGCCCCTGATAAGCGGTCGCTCCTTTGTGGTCTCTCCAGTCTGTGGGCAGTGGCTTACTCTGTGTGCCCCCCTCACCAATGCATCTAAGAAGACTTGTTGATCTTTCCATCTGCTTAGCTCTTACTTGTTAGGATGGAGTGATGAGTTTAATGCTCCCTGCACGCAGAACCAGAAAGTAGAAGCTGACCTCTTGCCTTCTGGAGTGAACACCGACCACCAGAACTATACAGTCTGGTGACAATCTGTGGTTATGGGGCGGCCCTTTAAAACCATACTTAGAGAAAGTGCCTACTACTTGCCAATAACAGGGAAGCCCGTGCGCTTGGGTATTGAGAAGAGACAGGACTTGAATTAAAGAAGAGGTACATGGCCAGTGGAATCCAATTGAAAAGAAAAATAAATTTAAGAGCCTAGCCAGGGATTTGCCAATTTTAAGGTGAATATCATTAACTATGTGTTTAATGAAAAAGGAGTTTCTAATTATCCTTGGACCATTAGTGATATATATATTATTATACATTATACAAGAATATATTTTAAATATAAAATATACTTAAATATAAAATATATATTAAATATAAAATATATAAAAATTATTTATACCATATACAAATATAAATTAAAAATATAAATAAAATATAAATATATATTTTATAAATACATGTATTATACAAACAATAATATAATACAAGTAATACAATAATACAAATAATAATAATGTAAATTTATAGTTATAAAAATAAAAATATATCTTATAAATATATATCTATTTAATAATTATTATATATATTTATTCTGTATTGTGAAGAATGAAGGTGGTAGAAGAAGCCCATGGAAAGGAAAAGAAATGGGGCAGCACTATTTCAAACTTTATTTTTAATTTTAGAGAGAGAGAGAGAGAGAGAGAGTGTGTGTGTGTGTGTGTGTGTGTGTGTGTGCGCAAGGGAGGGGGGAGAGGGAGAGAGAGAGAATCCCAAGGTCAGTGTGCAGCCCAACATGGAGCTCAATCCCACGATCCTGGGATCACAACCTGAACCGAAATCAAGAGTTGGATGCCCAACTGACTGAGTCCCCAGGCGCCCCAACATTATTTCATTTTTAAAGTAAGCATGAAGTTAGTGAGGTGCATTCTAATTCTTCTTCACGAAGCCAGAGCCCATCATGTACATGAAATTTACACAACGTTTCCGTAGACTGTGCATAGAGTGGGTGTAACGGTGAGTCCTGATGCCCCGAGTGTGGGATGCTGAGATGCGGTCCACTCTTCGCCCGCTTCCTTAACTGCAAGGGGCTCTGCAGGGTTCGGCCATTCTTGCTGGTTGAATTACTCTTGTCCATCTTTATCACATCATGAATCTTTGTCATTTGTCATCAAGGTCTCTGTCACAACTCATCTGGTTCGAAGTAAAAATACTGCTCAAGGGGGGCTCCTGGAGGCTCAGTCAGTTGAGTTTCCAATTCTTGATTTTAGTTCAGGTGATGAACTCGTGATTTGTGAGATTGAGGCCCACATCAGACTTTGCACTGACAGCACAGAGCCTGCTTGGAATTCTCTCTGTCTCTCTGTCTGCCTGCCTCTCTTTCTCTGCCCCTCCACTCTCTCTCTCTCATTTTCTCTCTCTCTCTTTCAAAGTAAATGAACTTAACAACAAGTACTGCTGGGCCCTGTGGCCTGCCTGGCACCTGTGCCGTCTCCTATGGAGGCTGTGCTTCATGAGAGCCTTCACCGCACCCATGTGGAATGGCCAGAGAGCGCGGTCCTGTGTCAGCGCAGGATGCAGTTCAGTAGGACATGACTTTGCGGGAATAGGACCTCTGCCCTAATTGACCTGAGACCCCTCATCTGGGGCACTCCCAGCACCCCAATGTGGCAACCAAAAACCACTGAGGCAGTGGAACATTGGCAGAAAGTCTGGTGCCTGTGGAAAGAAGCCCAGCGAACGCAAACATGTGGGTTGAAGGAGATGATGATGTTGCGCCATAATGAAGTACATTTCTCTTGAGGGACAGCATTTGTGCTCTGTGTGTCACATACGCACATAAAGGGATGGAATTCTAAACACCTGATGGTCGGTGCATGGTGTAGACAGCATAGGGGGGCGTCTTGGTCAACCTGTCACCTGCTGGCGTCATCAGCCTGGGCTTGATGACAGAACGTGCCTCTAAAGATCCAGCACAGAGGTACTAACAGCTGATGCACAGGTGCATTGGAATACAAAAGAGGAAACAAGGTTTATTTATAATTTGCATGAAGCATTTAATAGAAACTCCACTTTGTTAAAAACGTAAAAGTCCATCAGAATTGAATTGCTTACAATATAAACCTATATGCTATTTTAGCAAATAACAGATGACAAGCTTGACAGAATACAGAATCGAGAAAGTTGACTTTCCTGTTTGACCTTCCTGTTTGACTTTCCTATTTGAATCCTTATGACACAGAGTAGGGCAACAGATCTCTTGAAACCAATTAGCACCGTTGAGCAAAGGAGCAAAGAGAAAATTGCGTCATTTAGGACAGCCTTTGACAATGGGGTTCTTAAACAGGAAAGAATCTGCAGCGCTGGATTCCTTTGGAATTATTCTATTTTTCGTATAACATTTAAGCCAAGCCCAATATGATTCTATATTTTCAGCTAAAACTAATCAGGAGATGATTTATTCGGTTTTTAACATATCTGTAGGTTGCCCTGACATTTAGTTAATATTGCTTCCCATCTGTGTACTTGCCGGTCAGGGAAACTACAGAAGTTGAGCCTTTAAGGAGCTTCGGTAGGAGGGCCACCCCCAAAAGGCATAATTATTTATCTTTATTTTCCTTTAAGGAAAATTCAATCTCCCGCCGTACTTTAAGAGCCCCATGGCCAATCTTAATGTTGTGCTTTGGGTGAGACTTGATCTTTGTAATCAAAGGATGCCTGAGTTCCGAGGTTGTGCTGAAAGTGGCCCGTAGGTGGACGCTTTGTGCGCAGGAGACGTTTTTGGGTATGTCCCACGGCACTTTGTCTACTCTTAGAAGAAAAGGCAAAGAGCCAAGGAAGAATGATGAGTGATTTTCATGTGAAGAACAATACATCAAGAATATCTAAATTAATTTAACAATTACAAGGAATATTCTTGGCCACATCAATTTAAGATATGCTGGCAAGCGGGAAATGATTTCCAATTTATACGTGTCATTTCTGATATTTCTCCAGTAGCTAGGAAAAAAAAGAGAGCGAGAATTTTGGATTTCTGTTAAATTGACCCATAATAATTTTTTTATGGCTTTTTGTGTTTGAATAGTTGGCAAGGGTCATGGAAAGGTCAGAGATTTAACTCAAAAAATGTCCCAGGCTTTTCTATGAAAATAAATGAGCAAGGAAGGAAAGAATACATAGATGAATAAATAAATTTCAGGAGCCAGTACGGTGCAAAATGTTGTCTAATGATTAATTAATTATGATGAGAAGTTGCCATTTGTGATAAATTCATTTCATGGGAGAACAGAGCATTGAAGCAAGTGCTCTGCTGCAGCATGAAACCGGCAGCTGTGGTCGGGTGTGGATTTGGCCTCAGCACGAACAGCTGTGTTGGATCAGCATGGACTTGACACCCTCACGACAACTGATGAAAAGGTGAAAGATTTCTGGAGCATCAGGGAGGTATTGGTGGCTTAGTTTTAAAATCTCATCCACCGGTGGTTAATGTGATTATCCCTGTGGATCAGTTTGCTGGGGCTTCATCGTGAAATAGAACCGACTGAGTGGCTTGAACACTAGAGATCGATCTTCTCAGAGTTCTGGAGGATGGAAGTCCGAGACTGAGGTGCTCCTGGGGCTGGTTTCTCCGGAGGCCTCTCTCGTCGCTTGCAGGCTCTCCCCACGTCCTCACGTGGTCCTTCCTCTGCGTGTCTGTGTCCTAGTCCCTCCCTTGTTTTTATAAGGACACCAGTCACTGGAGTATAACCCAACCCAATAACCATTTAACTCAATCACCTCTTTGAAGATCCTTTTTCCAAATAAGGTCAAGTTCTTAGCTCCTGAGGATGAGGACTTCACCATATGAATTTTTTGGGGGGTGGGGACGGAATTATCCTCTAACACATTTGAACCATCAAAAAGTAAGACCTAGGGCACCTGGGTGGTTTAGTCACTTAAGCATCCAACTCTTGATCTCGGCTCAGGTCATGATCCCAGGGTCATGGGGTCGAACCCTGCTTTGGGTTCTGTGCTGAACATCAAGTCTGCTTGGGATTCTCTCTGTCCCTCTCTCTCTGTCCCTCCACTACTTACATGCAAGCGTGCGTGCTCTCTCTCTCTCTCTCAAAATAAACTTTTTTAAAAGGAAGACCTATATTAGAAATCCACTGTAGTGTACTATTTTATTTCCTATTATCATCACCATAGTATTAAAAAGAAACTGGATGTTTGTGTCCAAAACTTATTGAAAATATTGCACACAAAAAAGTACAACATAGTAAACACAGTCAACAATTTTGTAATAACACTGTATGGAGGTGGACGGTAACTACACTTACCGCGGTGGGCATTTTGTAATGTATGTAATTGTCAAATCGCTATGTTTGATGCCTAAAACTAATATAATATTGTATGTCAACTACATTTCAATGAAAAATACCTTGTCAGAGAATACATATTCCAGTGCATAGAAACAAGGTGTGACTTCTGGTGTTTGTTTGCAATATGAGAATGAAAAGCAGAGCAGTTTCCTCATCTGAGAGAAAAAGAAGAGAATGACGTCAATGCCCGATAGAGTGTGTCCATGTTGGGGTTTTTGTCTGTTTATTCACTGATTCATTCTCTCAAACACTGACTGACAGCCTGCCGTGAACAAGGCGCTGTCCTGAAGGCAGGTAACACGACGTGACGGACCAAGGTGGAAGGAGAGGTGAGCACAGAAGGCATGAAACGTATGAACTCATTCAACAAGTATCGCTCAAGTGCCTCCTCTGTGGCTAGCCACTTAAGGGCGTTTGGGGTGTATCCATGCATGAAAAAACAGAGACCCTTGTGTCTCGTGGGGCCATTTCAAGTCTAGTGGGGGAGATAGTCTACGCATAATACATGTAGGAAATAAGTATGTTACGGTGTGCTGGAAGGCGGTAAGCCTGTGGAAAAAAGAAATAGACCAGGGTAGAGGGTTCAAGATTGCCAGGCGGGGGACTTGCTCTTGTTAATGAGTTGGGCAGAGTTCTCTAGAAATGAAGGAAGGAAGGTGGAGAAGGAAGTGACCATGTGACCATCTGGCTGGGACAGAGAAAGGTTGGGAAGGGCATTCCAGGCAGCAGGAACAGCATTACCGTGTTCAAACACCCCAACGAGCCAAGGGTGGGTGGAGCTCAGTGAGGGAGGCGGGGAGCAAGGAAGATAACATGAGTTCTTATCAAGTAGGGTTTTGTTGGTCATCGGACGCATTTTGGCTTTTTTTTTTTTCCAGTCAGAGCCACTGGAAAGTTGTGAGCAGAGTGGAATGGGGTGTGAATGACCCAGGGTGCTGGGTGTAGGTTAGACGGGTGGCAAGGGTGAAGGCCAAGAAGCCAGAGACGCACCTGAAGGAGTGTGGGTGACACATGCCAGAAGGTCCAGGACGTCGAGAGGGCACTCTGCGTGACCTGGTTGGCTGTCCTTTGAAGGTGGAGTCTATCTACACGATTGCTTCTGGATGGAAGGAGGGCAAGAAAGGAGCCAAAGATTATGCACAGTCCCCGCACCCCCCCCCCACGGAACAACTTAAATAACTGAATTTCTTTCAGCTCAGATGGCAAAGTCTGTGTGGAGCAGGTTCAGTTTGGACTTGTTCACTCTGCAAAATCGGTTAGACTTTCCGATGGCGAGCAGGCAGAGGGGCCAATGGTCTAGAATTAGGGAGAGATGTCAGGGCTGGAGATGTGGATGTGAGAACCACTGGCATGTGGATGGCATTTAGAGCAGTGAGGGGACAGATGGCCTAGGGTGTGGTGTAGACGTGACAGGAAGGGGGTCAGAGCTCCTGCAACCCCAGGAATTCCAGGAGATGGGGAATCCGCCAAGGAGACAGCTTGTCTCCTTGGGAGGGAGGGGACCGGGAAGGACAGCTTGGTTGGAGTGACGCAAAGAGAGACTGGGAGAAAAGGAAGCACAGAGGCAAGTGTGGACAATGCAATGTGCGGTCGCCCCTTCTACAAACGACCAACAGCCCTGGTGACGAGAGAAAAGGTGGCCTTGGGCCCAAGTCCTTAGGCACAGGAAGCAGAAGCAGAATCCTGGGTAGACAAGAAGAAAAGGCAACCCGGGGAAGGACAAACCTGCATGTGAAGATGGGGCCTGCCGATGGCATGTGTGTGGACCGGCCCGCAGGAGAGTGTGTACGGTGCACGCACCGTAAGGGGTGGTCCCTCATGGAGGATGCTGGCCCTTTATGCGCCCCTTTCTTTTCTCCTCTTGGATTTGCTCGATTACAGAGTTCAGACACGGACTTGCAAATGTGAACTCTTGGAACTTTTCTAGAGGGTGGAGTGCATCTTGGGCTGTTTAATTAATGAGGTAGAGACTCACTGCAGAGCCCACTGGGACTTGGAGCTGTTCGCCGCCATCTTGAAGTTCATTCCTAAGAGACAAAGAAATGGGTTGAAAGAACACAGCTTGAGGAATAACCTGTTACCCTCGGAGGTCCGCGGGGGGCCCTCACGTGCCACTGTGGCCCCAACATAACCAAGACATCTGAAGACAGAGACAATTAAGAGAGGTCAGGATCAGAGAGAACACTTCACTCTGAAGGCCTAGTTTCACAAAATGACTCCCCCAAGGGGCTGCCACAGACGTCAGGGAAAGAGCCCTCTCCAGGGGAGGGAATGCGTTAGGAGAAAGGCTCGCTGGAAACGGTGTCGACATCCTGACAGGTGCGCGCCGGGCGACATGCAGGAGGGTGCTACCAGGGAGATACCTTGTTCTCCGCGACAAAGCCCTTTTGTTGTGATTGCCAAAGAATGGCACCAAGGTGGGGACGGAAACATCCAAAGGGGTTTCTTAAGTTTTATGGCCTCCTAAGATGGTGCCCACAGATTTTTGCCCCTGCTTTGTGCTGGTCTCCCACAGAGAAGGCTCGCCCGCCAATTTTTAGATTCTCCGATTCCCCATGAAAGAAGTTATTTTTGTCGGATAGGGAATTGTAAGCTGGTCCTTGAAGTCAAACCCCCATTGTCGGTCGCCTTGACCTGCCCCTGCCAGTAAATGTTACAAAGACACACAATTGGAGAAGGGCAGGAGATCCAAGCGCTGAAGTCTGCTTGTCTTAGAAGAAAGCCGTTTGGTAATGATTTTCAATTAAAAAAGTTTTATTGGATATACTTTGTCCTTCTTCACCTAGTTAAAAACTTTGTGTGGTGTGGGTAAAACCAAAAGTAAGGAAGAATATGAAAACTGCCTTCCCGCTGAAAACAAAATAACTTGCTGTTTATTAACTTGCTGGAACTTAGGGTTCACGGGTGTTATTTTGGTGACTATTATTTCGCCCTAGGACTTGAATAACAATTTATATTTCTTCGACAATCATTGTTAGATTTTTAAAGACACGTTGACAGGAATCACTTCTGTGTTACGCACAGAGTCTGTATTCCAGAACGGGGGTGGGGGTTGTTTGTGGCTGATTAAGAAATTGCTTAGATCGGAATTAATCTGCATGACGTCAACCATGGACAAAAGCGTTTGTAAGCCTGTGTAAGCCTGAGTCCTGATGCTGAGGCCCCAGGGCACAAGTCTGTACCTGGGTGGCGGCCCGTGCTCTCGGCAAGCTTCTCCTGGGAGCAGGGTTCATAACACCAGGCAGATGGCAGGTTGCCCCTGATCTGTGATTGGTGATGGAAACACCAGGGCCGTCTCCCTGTGACATACTTGTATGCATCTTCAGAGCTGAGTTGAAGGTCTTGTTACTCGGTTCCCTTGAGCCTGGGTTGGCCACGTGCTAGTACTTCCTTCCCTGGATGCCTCATCTTCAATCCTGATTCTGGATCTCTGAATTGTCTCGTCTGCCTCCATGTCTAGTTCCTGCCTGTGGTGGGCTTGAGCCCACGATGGCCCCCAGCCAGAGCCTTCTGGATGCTCCCCTGTGGCACCCACTGCCCACAATGGCCAGACCAGTAATATGGGTGAGGGATAACCCGAGGGGGCCTGATGAGGCTAGTGGAGGCGGAAATTGTGGCTCCAGAACTTTCTCCCCAAGTAAGAATGGGGTCCGCCTTGCCAGGAGAGACACTTTCCACAAGGACCCCGTGCCCAGAACAGTTTCACATACAGGGACGCTCAGGGGAGCTCACTGATCCTGCACAGCGGGACCAGGCAAGCAGTGTGGCTCCAAAGCTTGTGTCCCTGCACCAGACAGCTCCCCGCACCCTCCCCCACCAAGCTTTCTTAGAGAAGTCTAAAAGAATTTTCTTTGTAAGAGCTTGTGTATGCATGTTTATGAGAAATCTAACCAGTTCTGAACATTGTCTAAAAATTCGAATTAATAGATGGAACAAAGGCTGCTGGGCCGTGTCAGGTGCATGAGCCCCGGCCTTGGCCCTGAAGGACCCGTGTCGGTGGGCATGCGAATCCCTGCAGCTGACGGGTCCTAGCCTCGCTCGAGCAGCTGGCTCCGTGCTCACCGTGCCCTCACCGACTCCGTCCCGGCCAGTGAGACAGGAAGGCGGGAACCCCCCCCCCCCCCCCGCCGCGCTGTCGAGCTTGCGGGCAGTGTGGGGAGGTTTCTGCAGGCATGCGAGGTTTGGGTAAGTTGGGAGCAGCAGGGTGTTTCTGCAGGGGTGACCGGGCTCAGAGGAGGGGCCCGGGCTTCCTGGGTGCTAGCGTCCATCGGGTGCCTGTGCAAGGGACCTCCTGCCCGTGCTTTCCACAGCATGCTCTGCAAACACGTTCATCGAATCTCAGCGTCCTCAGTGGGTTGGTACGAGGCCACGTGGCCGCCCGAATGGCGAAGTCAGGCTTCGCGCCTAGGACGAGGGCGGTCCAGGACACTGCTGTGCCTCCAGGCTCTGCGGCGGTTGACAGCTGAGCAGATGCCTGCACGCGCAGGTTTCCTCTGTCCTCGCGCTCAGGACCAGGGGGTGGCGTCTGGGCCTGGGGCTGTGGGGGGTGGGCCCGGGGCTTGTCCCCACGGCTGGAGTCGGATCCTTCCTGAATGACACGCCATGAAAGTTCAAGGAAAGGCTGGAAATGGACACCTGGGAGCTCAGGAGAGAGCTGCAAGACAGCGGTTATTTATTGCTGTATCTTGAATGGATCTGGGGCGTATAAGGCTCCTGCTCTCCCAAGCCTTACAGGCTGCCACCGAGAACGTCCTCCGAGTGACAGCGAGGGGCTAAGTCCAGCCACCGGGCTCTACCTGCCTTCTGCAAGGAGGACAGATATGTCCGTGTAAGGTTTCGGTGTGAGAAGGGCCTGCACGGGGGCCACAGACAGAGGAGCGGGAGCTGCCACTGCAGACAGCGTGGCCCTGTCTCCCGTCTGTCCCCTGAGTCCTGGGAGGTGCGTGGCGGTGGCAAGAGCCCTGGGAGATGCTCCGGTGAGAGAGGCTGACACAGACGTCCGTCTGTCCTGGCCACCGCCCTGGGCCCTGGGGGCTCCCTTCCTGACTGTGCACGCGTGCTCAGAGCCATCTATTTCACAGGCAGCCCTCATGACCACACACTCTGTGCTCACATGGAGTGAGCTGAACGGACGCAGTTAAGGGGAAGTTGCTCTTTTTGGCCACTCGGTGGAAGGGCTGGGGGGCTCTCAGACCCAAAGCACGTCGGTCTTGAATGTGACCTAGTTTTGCTTTAAAGATGAAACAAAACACAAAACACAATAAAATGACTTCTTCCCGAAGCATTCTCCAAATTCCCTCTCTCTGGGGTGGCTGGTGGCAGCCCTCCTGAACCCTGGGCCTTTGAAGGAAATCATAGGCGGGTCCCTTGGTGCAGCTGACTCTTGTCCTTTAACGACAGGCATTACGTCTGTGCAGAACCATAAATCAAATCTAGAGGCTGTTTTAAATGGGTTGCAGATGCTGAGGGTGCAGGCCTGCTAAGTGGCACTTTGCAAGGGAAACAGAGGAAGGACAGTGTCCCCACGCCAGGCCGCAGGGTGGCCTGGCCTCTCCTCCCCAGGGCCCCCTCCACTTCCCCAGGGGCACGGTTTCTGCATGGAAGCCTCTGGAAATGGTGGGAAATGGGGTTTCCTGCAGCCTCTGTAAGGCTTAATTAGACTTCCACCCAAAACATTTCCCTCCTACAGGGGACCTGGGCCCCTGTTTACAAGTGCGCCACACGGGTGACTGGCTGGTGCTACCCTCCTGCTGGGGACAGCCCCCTCTGCACCCTCCTTGGGCTGGTGGAGAAGCCCGGGTCTCCTGCATGGAGTGTGTACCCTGGAGGCCGCAATTACTGTCCCTGATTTCACTGTGAAAACTTTACCAGGGCGGCACTGAAAAATCTTCCTTACCCTCCTACTCCTTCTAAGAGAAGGGAAAAATCCATCAAATTAACACATCAATGAGTTGATTGTAATCTCCAGGGCTCAGTGTAGCACTCTCCAGCCGCCCAGACAGGAGGCCGGCATGATTTATCAATGCAAACCTAATAGCATCAATATGAATCTAACTAAAAATCAATATTTCATTACCAAATTGTTAGTGAGAATGAAGAAAAATGGCCGGAGTCAGAGCATTCTCTAGGGTAGGAGCATCTGGAGTTCAATGTGACAACATGAGTGATGTGTGACTCGGGGCCTGGGGAAGGACACTGTGAGGACAGGCCACGCGGATGCCCAGGGCGCTCGCGGGGAGAGCGCCTCGCCGCCGCCGCTCCCTTTTCTTTCTTTTGAGGCTCCTTTTAGAAGGCAAAACCTGTGTGAGAGGGAAAAATAAGGGGGGAGCACTGACCTGGCTCCCCAGCCAACAGCCCTGCCTCCCAGGGGCAGGGGGCGGGGAGTCCCAGGGACCTCTCAGCGGGGGACTGCCCCTTCTCCCCGCACCCCCTCCAAGGGCCACATTTAGGGCGCTCCTCCCCCCACCCTCGCCCGGTGCACTGCACTTGGTTTATGTTGCCATTTCACAAAAGACACAGGGAAGGAAAGGGCGGCCTTGTAAGTAGGGCTCATGGGCTTGCGCATCCCGAACCCGGTGACTGTGGGAGGGAGGCGATAGCCCCCAAGCGCGCTGACAGGTAACAGCCCGGGAGTGACGAGGCTCGCCCTTGGTCGGAACATGCTTCCGACAACGCTCACGAGCAATTTATCGCCACAGCTGCTCTGTTTCTGTTATCACTCAAAGACCCAAGGTCATCTATCAAAGAGGCCAGTTATCAAATGGGAAGAAGAAAAGAACATTACAGAATGTTTGAATGAGTAACGCGCTATGCGGGCTGGCGCTGTGCAACGGGGGCTTAGAGCTTCTTAAGTATGACGAGGGCCCTCTGGCCCCTCCCAGCACGGCCCCCCTCAATGCCCACGGCCACACCTCAATTCGGGTGGGCGATTTTGAGCAGGGAAAACATCCAGTGACCCTTTCCTGGCGTCCGAGGAGGAGGCCCTGGGGACCAGTGGCCTGGCCCACAGGTCTGCTCCTGCCTTGGCCCAGAGGCTGACGTGACCCCTGTGTCCCGCTGGCCTTGTCTTGTCTACACCTCACGCTGATTCTGCTTCTGCAGGACCTGTCCCCACAGCTGGGTGAGGAGGATATAGGAAGACATGGTCTTCCACAAAGAGGAAGCTTGCAGAGAGGGCTTTGCGTGGACTTGGTTTTCACGCAAAAAAATATTTGAATACCAGGCAGTAGAAAATAGAGATGAAGAGCTCAGGGGTGGCGTCAGACAGACCTCCATAAACACAGCAGCTCCGTGACTGATTAGCCGTGTGACTAATTTAGTGACACATTTTCACAAACTCTGGTAAACCTTAGTTTCTCCACTTGTCATGACCAGGGACTTTGTTGCGGGCCTGCCCTGCGCATTGGGCACAGGGCTTGGCACACTGACCAGGTATGGTAGATGCTCAGGAGACGCGAGCCGACGGCTGTTCCTTTCTTCTGACGAGGATGGCGGAATACAAAACCCGTCCACGATGTGTTTGCTAACTTCTCGGACTCTCACGCCTTCTGTAGCGGGTTCCTCTGGTTCTGTGGCATGGCGTGGTGCTGTTCGGAGCGCTGCTCTTTGACCATCATGCTTTCCCCATGGCTGGGCTATTTTGTGGAGGTTTGCACAGCGTCCCTGCATTTCAGCTGCTGGGAACTGCCTGGCGCTGCAGAGGGTTAAATCAAGTCGGATTCCAGGAGCCCTGACAGACTTGTGAGCACTTTGCTCATCTTCAGAGGCCCCCTCGCGATGCCTCTTCCAGGATACCGCAACGCCGAGCGCCTGTCCTTGGCCGTCCGCACCTGACATGCATCTGGCACTCGCTCTGACACTAACAAGGAACCCATCGCCTCTCTGACATTTCCTTCTGGCCTGTTTACCATGTTTTTCAGCCCTGTGGGCTGTCGACGTTGATTTGTTTTGTAACAGTACCTCGGTCTGACAAACGCTGAAATCAGCAGCAGAGCCGGGACACGTGCTCCTGGATGGTGGCCCCTGGGAGGTGAGGGCAGGGACCCCGTGCCGGGGGCAGGGCGTGAGGCATTTTGAGTACATGCCTTAGACAACGACGGGGGTGCAGGGGGGTCTCGGAGGGGCGATTGGGGGGTGGGGCCACCATCCCCTCAGAGCTGCCGGCATGCCCCTGTTTGCAGGGGTGGAGCCCCTGATCCCGGCGTGGCATTAGGAGACAGCCATCCCCTGGGTCTTCTAGTTGACTGCTCCTCCGTTTCGGAGTGAAGCCTGAACGTATTTAGAAGTGGCTTCCTCTTACAGACGGCTTCTCAATGCTCTTCTGCGTCCTTGTGCTTCGGACCTCAGTGGCCTAAGCCCTGCTGCTGCTGTCCACTCGGGTCCCTGGCAGGTGCATTTTCCCCACCGCCATCGAAGAGGGTGTCAGGCGTGACTTCATTTCCCTTCCCTGAAATCAGAGGTCCTAGCGGTGCTGTGTGAGGACACAGGCGCCAAAGCTCTTTAACCAAACTCGAGGATCTTCCCACCGGAGGTGAGAGAGAGCAGTGAATGGGCGCTACGTGCTCCAGGTCCTGCACGACTAGTGCACTGCACTTAGCTTGGGCAGCGAGCACATTTCCCTGGTGTTACGTTTCCCAGATCACGAACCGGAGCTTCGCTATTCTGTAACCAGGAAGCAGGTCGGTTTGCTTTCCCCGCACCCCCTTTACAGACGGGGGGCTGCCAAGGACTGTGCTCAGGGAGCTGGCCCCAGCGACTGGGGAGCCCCGTTCAGTTCTGGCCCCTGCCTCCAGAGCACAGCCCTGCAGGACTCGGCTCTCGCTGCGGCGGGACAGACCTGGAACCCCATGGCCATCCAGGAGAACGTGGGTCGCCCTGGCCCCGGAGCAGAGGGGAACAAAGACCCAGATGCCCCTGTGTGTGTGTGGCCCAGGGAACCCGGCAGACTTGCCCCCTCCTACTTCCAGTCCTCCAGTCTTACCGCCAGATCGGCCACAAACCTACCTTCCTATCCGTGTGACCTTCAGTGTTCCCGGAAGACACCCCTGAGACGTGGGTTCAGGACAGGAGCATCTGAATGCCAGCCCTCTCCGCCCCGGGCCCCCCTCAGGTGTCCCCAGGAACCTGCCCTGACAATGCCCGCCCCTCCAGTCCTGTGCCTTCGTCCTTCCGGCGGCCCTGCCGCCTGTCTGCTCCCACCTGCGCCGGGTGGTCTGAACTCCGGGGGGGGGGGGGCGCTGAGTGCGTCTGTGACCCGTGGGCGGCTCGGCTCCAGGACCTGCCCTAGGCTCACTGGGGCTGGGCGCCGGTGACCCCGGGTGGGATTCACTCCCAGGACCCGCCCTGGGCGCATGGCCTGGCGAGCCCCGCGCTGCAGGTGCACCGGCCCCCCGGCTGCAGGTGCCCTCTGGCTGATGCTCAGAGGCGCGCCCAGAGCCGCCGGCATCTGACACGACCTTCCCCACGCTAGTGATTCCGTGCAGATTTTACAGGCGGCGGGTCCCTTCCGCCCCAAACAGGTGTCTGTGAGCCGGGCAGCAAAGCACGGACGTGTCCCCATTCTGAAGTCCCCAGGACCTTCAGGCGGCCCAGGGAACTTGTCACACGGGCTGCCTGGCGCCCCCACGGGGCAGGTCCTCCCCGGGCAGGACCTGGCCACCCCACGGCCTTCCGGGGCCCTGCAGTGATCCGCGGCGGCGCACGCGGCTGGGCTGTCCCCCTCTCTGCCTCCTTCCTGCCTGCCCTTCAGGGACTCTTTGTTTATCAGAACTTCCGCCCTTTTGTGACTCCTCCCTGCGCCCCGTACGTGCGGCGTCAGGGGTCCTCAGAGGAGCAGTGCGCATGGCGTGTTTGCAGTAGCCACCTCGCTCCGATCAGGATGTCCTTTACCCGCTCCACCCGCTGTCCCCGGGGCGCGTGCGGCCCCGCTGCGTCCTCTGGAGGGCACTGCGCTGTCGCTGTGGCCGGCCCCCACGGGCCCTCTGACAAGAAGGCCAAGAGAAGCCTTTTCAGTATATTGGCTGCTGGCTGCTTCCTCGAAAGGGTTCTGAGGCTTGGAGTCAGGGGTTCGTCTCTGTGTCCTTTTAAAAATCTTCTCCCATTTGTGGTGCATCATCCTATGTCGCTTTATCCCGCAATGAAGAATAAAAGCCACCGTTCTCCGGGGTATCTCTCAGCCTGCAGGTGGCACCGGCCTCACCCGGGGCGGGTGGAAGGCTGAGCGCATGCGCCGCACCTGTGCTGGGTCGGAGCTGCAGACCGCGTGGAAGCCCCTTCTCGCCGAGGCTGCAGACCCTCAGGAGGGAACCTCACCCGTCTGTTGCGACTCCAGGCTCTTATGGAATAATGAAACATTCCAGCTCCCTGCCCTTAAATTTGAAACCTGAGGTCTCCAGGGAAAACTTATCTCGAAAATTATGCCTTGAGACTTCACTGCAGGCCTAACAAAACATTGTTCCCAGGGACTTTTTAAGAATGTCATTATTGTAAGATCAGCTTGTAATTGTAGGGACTCGGTATCTTCTTATTTGCTTATCTGCACAGCTGGTAGGCAAAACAGACACTTTCTAATTGTGTAGCCATCACCGGTGTTAAAAAAGGATGTTTTCACAGATTTACTCTTTACAGCTGAAAAATCTTGTAAGAAACTTTGCATTTAAATTCCACTGTATAAATTGTCTCACGAGAAGCCTGCTTCGCCACTTCCTTTGTGGAGCTTTTGTGCTTTGGGGATGTTTGTTTAACAGAATCCAGGGGCTTCCTCCTCCCCTCCCTTTAATCTAGTTTATATTTAAAAGTTTTTCTACAAGTTTGGTAAAGAAAGCAGGAGACCCTAGAAGGATGGGTTCCTGACATCGCTGATGAAGGAGCAGAAGTTTCTAGAAAATGACTACCTGGCTAAGTCTTCGTCTAACGCGGGCTGAAGACACCGTGAGCCTTTGTGCTTCTATATTCCCTTCCCTGTGACAACTTTAACCTGCAATGTCTGTTTACTGTTTGGTCCTAATAACACGCGTGTAAATAGGGTGTTGGCTGAAGAAATCACACCGACAAAGAGGAGTTATTCAGAGAACACCTGCGACAGAGATGCGCAAAGCGAGCAGGCTTTTTACCCTGCAAAGTGCACCAGTGAAGGGGTGCGCGGAAGGGAAATGGAGGCCATCCCCGGAGCGCTATAAATTATGCATGTGTTCCGGTGGGTGAAGAATTAATCACATTGGATTAGGGGCCTCGGAAGCGATTCTTACTTGAGATGCCACCTAAGTGTGCCCTGGCACATGCTGACGGACTGCTGGTTGCCAGTTCGGCGCTGGGAACCCCTCCAAGGACACTGACTCGCGGAGGGTCCTGGGGCTGGTGAGAAGAGTCTAGAGGCAGGTAAGGATGGAGACTCAGACGGTCTTCAAGACCAAGGTTGTCATCTTGGAGATGTCCATTCTAGGGTGCAGAGGATGACTTCCTTGCATTAATTAGGCAGACCTGTGGGGGCATTGGATCCTTCCGTCCCCCACTGCAGGGGCTCTTAGAAGGAGACTGTCTCTGGAGAAGCCCGTCCACAGCTGGGCCGCCTCTGACCTTCCTGTGAACCTGCATGGCCATGAGTTTCTCTCCTCAGACAACAAATTCACACTCTTACATTGTGGTTGTAGCACAAGCAAAAGGAAACAAATAGACCCAACCCAACCCAACGCTTCCAACCGGGTGAATGGCTATCTGTGACTCCGTGTGAGACATTTTATTGAAGATCAAGTAACTAAGAAGGGCTCAAACAATATTCTTGAGATCCTGGTTGTCTGGACACCGTGGAATTGCTTTCAGATGTGGGAATAAAATTTAAACGTCATTAAAAGTACACCAGGGATTTTGGACATAAAGAAAATCATTCCACCTTTCAAGAGTAACTAAGTATAAATTGATACATATTTGTTAGGGCTTGGGTTCTGTCCTAGAATTTGAAAACCACCTCTGTTATGCCTATAAGAGTTCATACCATGAGGTTTCTCGTGAGCCGTTCAAAGGACTAAGATTTCAGCCTAACGCCCTCTGCAGAGTTTTAAGTTTTAAGAGTGAAATTTGCGTTGGCGATGGCGATCTAAAACATGGTACTTTCTTCACGGCTGGTTATATAGATCTGCGCTGCTAAGGATCAGGGTTCCGCCTTGGTTTTAGAACAATAGGGTTAAAGCCACCATGGGAATGTTGTGCAAAGTTTTATCTTTATATAAGGAAAATTTAAAACGGGTTTTCAGCGTAAATGAAAGGCATGTGAATTCTGAAATTTGAAAGAGCCCGCTTCCCCCCCACCCTTGTTTTACACCGTGATTCAAACATTCAGGCCCACGGTCTAATTTAGGAAGATTGATTTCCAAAAGAAATCATTTTCAGCTTACATTTCTCAATTGATTTCAAAATTGCAAAAAAGGAAAATAAACACCTCCTCGTTGCTCTTAATAAGATTACCAAGCTTCAGTGCGCACCTCTTTTGATTAGCCTGTGCTCAGGTTACCAGCCTGAATTAACCGCCATGTCGGCACAAGAATATCCTCCCTGCTTGGTTGGAGTATTAGGTATAAGAGCTCTGTATGGGTTCGTCTAAGGAGAGAAAAAGTCAGCTGAAGCCGTAAAGATAATGAATCTTTGTTTGAAATGATATTTTCCTTTCTGCTGCCATTTGTCATGCGGAAGCATTAAAACACCTTCTCATTGCGGTCAAAGCCAAAGGGATGCCATTTGAGGCTGCTTGAAAATACTCTCTCCCGTCTTCTCTGTCCACACGCCCCACCCCCCGCCTGCCGAGCCTCTATGAATCTGCTCCTGTTTCAAAGGCCATCACCCAGGGCTGCCTAGACGTGATTGAAACCCACTGTTGTCCACGACTGAACCCCAGAGACGGGACAAGGACATCAGACAGCTCTGCTGGCACACCGAGGGACGGACACCCCTGCCCTTTAAACATGGGCACTGTCTCCTTCCGGTCGTTCTCCGGACAATTTTCTTGTAATCAATGTGGCCGTGATGCTGAGGGTTCCATTTCCGCCCTCCTCTCCCGCCGAGCAGTCTTGTATTCTGCCTGCTCGTGTTCTGATGAGTTCTTTATATCTAGCGAGGGTTCGGCTTAATTAGATATTCAAATGATTTTGAGCAGTGCTGCGCCTCTCACTCCGAACTGTGACAAACACCCAGGAAACATACTGTTGGCGGCATTTAATCAACGGCAGTCAATTTATCATTTTCACAGTTTTAGTGAGCGGCTATGAATCACTAAAATCACAGGTATTGTAGGTGCAGCGCCGTGGCACCGTCATTAACAGACCCGCGGCGCGCAGAGGGATGACTTGGTAATTGAGTAGGGCTAATAAGAACACATCGTTTAGCTACATGTGACAGACCGTGCTCCAAACGCAGGCGTGCAAAATCCACGTTTTGCTTAATAAATAAATTACATAGCCGATGTATTATACATAATTTGTGTCCTCGTGGATTTGAGTGATATATAATGCGTGGTCCAAGCCATTTATTTATTAAGACTAACTATATATATTATAGGAAGGCAACTTAAAACTCCAGGGAATGGCCTGCCTAGGGGCCCGCACAGCACGGTTGAGGGGGCCGATGCGGGGTGTGCTTGGGGGTCAGAAGCCCGGGGGCACACGGCTTACTGCCTGTTCTTCCATGTTTATAAGTGTTGGTTCTGTCTGTCTGGAGGAAAGGCAGCCTGGACTTTTGCAGTGATTTCTGAGATGAGAGAAAATAAAAACATTCTTAAGAATATCTGGGGTAACAAAAAAAGGATCTTAGAGGTCTCCCCACAGAACACAGTTTGGGAAATTTGCAAAAGCATGGTGGTTGGCTTTCAGGAGGATTGGTGGGAGGAGGGACGGCACCTGAGGGCATGTCGGAGGGGGACATGGGCTGGCCGGCGGCCGAGGTCCTGGTTTGCAGAAGGCAGGAGCCAGACTGGACTGTGCTCAGGGGCTCGACCCCCACCATTCCTGGGTGGGCGTGCGTCGTGGCCGCTGAGTCTCCCAGCACGCCTCACCTCACCGGCGCGGAACAGGTGCAGAGCTTTGTCACATGTGCCCAGGATTCCGAAGGATGAGCTGGGAGAGGCCTTGTGCGTGTCTCACTTCCTTTCTGCCAAGGACTGGACTGTTGAGGGCTGCCTCTTCTCCGGTTCGGCCTGGATCTTTGCCGCTCCCTGGCTGAGGCCCCTCCTCTGCACCTGTCTGCACGCTCGCCACAGGGCGGGGGCGGTGATAGTCCCCAGCAGACCCGCACTGCCGTCTGTGTCAAGCCTCGAATCACACAACTGCTGGGAGGAGGTCACTTCAGGCTTAGTGTGTGAAAGCGCCCCCCTCCCATGTCCTAACGTCTTATCTGCATGCTTTGTTTCTAACCCCACTTGCCCGTCCCTGGGCTGGCCCGAAGATCCTTCTCCTTCACAGAGGCCTGCAGTCAAGGTAAGGGACCCGGCAGGCCACGGTCTCCTTGCATGTGCGGGAAGAGTCGTTGCCTGGCCGTGGTGTGAGCACAAACCAAGTGTGAGGAGGCTTCTGGAAAGCAACCACTGCACCTGCATCGGCGATGGCCGCCTGGTGCGTGTTGAGGGTCCTGTGGGGTAAGGCTGTTGGGGCGCCATGGCCTCTTTGCTCCCCTGTGCAAGAGCGACTCCTCGCACAGCAGTGTCTGTGGGATCCGCTTGGAAGGTTCTCCCCACTGATCCATCGATGCCCCTTTCCAGGATGACCGATGGTCTCCGCGTTGCTAAACGTGAAGGCGGGATCTTGGGCTTCCTCCCGCCTGGGCTTTGACACGGTCCATGACTTGCCTCTCTTTGTACCGATTCTGCTTCCCTCCTGACTTCCTGTGCTGCGTCCCCCTCGTCTGGCTAGCCCCCCTCTCAGATGTCGGGGTGCCCCAGGGCTTAGTTCTGGGACCTCCGTGCACCACGCCCATCCCATTGGTCTGCTGCTCCATTCCGTTGCTGGGAATGTCATTTACAGGTGACGCCTTCCCCTTCACTGTGACCTGTGTCTGCAGTGGCCGGTGGCCTGGTCCACCCAGAGGCCTGGTTTACACTTAACATTCCATGTGCCCCCAAATCCACTCTCTGTCTCCCTCTGTAAATCTGCTTTCCTCTCATTTGTAGCCCCCTCAGTAAATGGCAACTTTAATATACTCGTGTTTTTAGGACTCAGAGCTTGAAATTATCCTTTCTTTGTCTCATTTTCCTCAACCAGAAGAAAATCCCTTTGGCTCTGTTTCAAATACATCTGTAAAATCGAATCGCTTCTTGGGTGGGGCATTCAAGGGGTATGAGGGCTTCCATAATCCACATGTCCAAGAAAGGAATGAAAATCCTGGCAGAATTATCAACGGCATCTTCCAGAACTCTGGAAGCGAATTGAAGCCTCACAACAAGCTGGAAAGCATTTATTCGAGAGCAACTGCTGACCTTGGTAAGACACTGGGCTGTGGCGCGAACGCCCGGTCCCCCTCCCTTTGCTCTGCAGAAACCGCAAAGCCCAGCAGTCTGCACTCACAGCGTCTGTGAAAGGTGGCTCGCTGCTCAGAGCAAGTGGGTTTGGGGACTCTGAGAAAGACCCGTCCCCAAAGCACTGTCACTGTCCTGTCTGCCTCCCTGGAAAAGCACTTCTGCCCAGGACATTATCTGACCCAGCTCAGAGCTCCATGGAAGGGTCCTATATGCTGGGCATTTGTCAAAAATAAATTGCTGCAGTTATTTTGAGAGATTACACCTGCGTCAAGCTGTGGTGCCAGTTGGGGCAGAGAAGACCCCAGCTAAATCATGTAAAAGAAATTCTGGAATATCTGGGGAACAAGGTGTCCACAGGGGATTTTGGAAACTCTGGCTTATTTCTGGGGGTTGGAAAGCTGTCTGCACACACAGGGCTGGATGTGTGCTTGGGAGAGACCCGAATATGTCCCCAGGGGCACTCCACTGGCTGGCCTTGATGCCCTGCACAAGGGGGCAGAGGGGTCAAAGGAAGACTTGCACGTGGCCTTCGTGCCCATCTCCCCCACAGTGTCCGCAGAATACACTGAGGATGAAACGGAGCCCGAGGACTTGCTGGCCCAGATGTTCCAGGAAACAAACCAGGCAGAGACCTCGGTAGTCCCCCGTGACAGAGGAGTCAGGTGCTACGGAACTAAACAGACGACAGTAAGCACAAACTCGGGGGGTGGGGGACAGACTTCCAGGGTGGCTGCATTCTGTCATCTGAAGTGTCTGGGTTTCCACAAAATAGTACGAGACACACAGAGAAGCGGGAAAGCATGGCTCCTGCGTAGGAGAAGCAGCCACAGAGAGCACCTCTGAGGGGGTCTAGATGTTGGACTTGTTACACCTGGGCTTCAACTCGTACAACTGCCCATACACGGAAACAACTGAAATCAAATCGCCCGTCACAGTCCCTGCTGCCACCCTTGTGCGTCATGTGACACGGACTGTTGCAGACAGCTCCCTACCAGCTCCCTGCTCCGTCCCCTGGACCCTCTTCTCTGGGCAGCAGAGTGGGGGACCCCTTACCTGCACAAGGCAGGCCCGTCCTTCCCTCTGCCTGCCGTCCCCTCCTGGTGGAAACCAGGCTCTCCTCACAGCCCCACCCACTCCGGGACGTACTTCTGTTCTGCCTGTGACTCTCCTCCCTCCTTCCTGCTTCGTCGGCACCCGCTTCTGCCCCTCGTGAGCCCCTGTGCTGAAGTCTCGCTGCTGGAGGGCCATGGGGGTAGTTCTACCTCGTCAGCAAACGTCTGTGGCCATGACTACACACTTCCCAGGCACCGAGCTAGGAAGCGGCCGCCTCGGACATGTGGGCACAGCAGCCAGGTCACTGGAAGGGTCAGTGTATGAGCGTAACTCTGACACTGAGGGTTTGGGGCAAAAGGGGTTGTCATCCTGGCCCCCCTGGAGAGGTAAGGTTTCCTTGAAAGAGTAGAGATTTCCAGAGATCCAAGGAAAGTGAGGTTAGCCAGACGAGGGCGGCTGGGTGTCAGGGAGAAGGGAGGATGTAACCACTTCCAGGCAGGACCCGAAGGAGGGGCCAGTGGGGCTGTGGCTTCTGGAACCAGGATGAGGCGGAAGCCGCAGGCCCTGCTGAGGATCTTGAGATCTTGAGCCGAACTGCCCAGTGATTCAGACAAGGGAGTCACGTACTGCTCACACCGTCTGCTTTGCAAAGGTCACATGGGAGAGAGGCGGGGCGGGGGCAGGGGCAGCGGGGGTCCAGGGCGAGGGGCTGCAGGACTGCGAGGACCCAGGGCCGAGGCCTGCGGACAGCTGGGACAGCTCGGAGGTGGAGACGGTGGGACTCGGGTGGAGGGTGTCTTGGGTCTCGGGGTGGCTGTAAGCAAGTGCTGCATGCTGAGTGGCCGGAACAACAGGAACTGAATCCTTCCTAATTCAGGAAGCCGGAGCCCAGAATCAGGCTCGGGGCAGGCTCCCGGGGCTCCCCGCCCGGCTTACGGTGCCTGCAGGTGCTCTGTGGCTTGTGGTGATGTTACTCCCGTCGGGCCTCGGCCTCGTGTGGCTGCCTGCCCCGTGCCTCTGTGTGTCCTTTCCTCTTCTTTTTTTTTTTTTAATGTTTTATTTATTTTTGATACAGAGAGAGACAGAGCATGAGAGGGGGAGGGGCAGAGAGAGAAGACACAGAACCGGAAGCAGGCTCCAGACTCTGAGCTAGCTGTCAGCACAGAGCCTGACGCGGGGCTCGAACCCACGAACGTGAGATCTGACCTGAGCCGAAGCCGGAGGCTTAACCGACTGAGCCACTCAGGCACCCCATGTCCTTTCTTCTTCTTACAGGGTCACCAGGGTCACATTCAGGGGCCGCCTTCATCCCGAATGACCTCACCTCATCCTGACTAATCACACTGCAAAGGCCCCGTTGTGAATATGAGCACATCTGGTAGGACGTGGACTTTGGGAGGACAGTGTGCTGCTCCGAGGCAGGGGGGAGTCTCAAGGCTGAGCACTGGGCCTTCGAGGGGCTGCAGTGCCCCGCGGTGTGGCTGAGACGCCCAGGGAGCGCGCCTCTCGAGTCAGGGGCCACACCGTGGGGGCGTCGAGACCCCGGGGCGCCCCGTGCCCTGCTGCATCTGCAGACCTGACGGGCTTGGCTGAGGATGGGGTTCAGGCAGACGTGCTCCGGAGCGGGGCTCTGGGCCGCAGAGGCGCGTGCGTTCACTCAGGGGCAGAAGGGACCATATCGGGATTTCCAAAATCCTTAAGAATGCTTGCTTATTGGAGGAGAATTAAAACAGAACCCAGCATTTCCTCCTAGTTTCCTGAATATCATCAATATAATTTTTCAAATTTACATATTTTTCTTTACAGACTTCCCTGGGGTTCTGACAGTGGCATATGTTCTGATTCTTTGTTTTAATGTTTATTTATTTTTGAGAAAGAGAGAGAGAGAGCAAGGGAGGGGCAGAGAGAGAGGGAGACACAGAATCCGAAGCAGCTCCAGGCTCTGAGCTGTCAGTACAGAGCCCGATGCAAGACTCGAACTTGGGAACCATGAGCTCATGACCTGAGCGGAAGTCATTCAACCGACTGAGAGACCCAGGTGCCCTGAGAATGAATTTTTTAATGTATATTTTGGAGGGAGAAAGAGACCATGAATGGGAGAGGGGCAGAGAGAGAGGGACACAATCCGAAGCAGGCTCCAGGCTCTGAGCTGTCAGCACAGAGCCCAGGAACTGCGAGATCACGATCTGAACCCAAGTCGGACGCTTAACTGACTGAGCCCCCCAGACGCTCGTCATGACTCGATTCTGATACAAACCGCCCCGTGTGTCAGGAATGGAAGCTGGCTGCGGGTCCTCAGGGTGGTCTCTTGCCAGAGTGGGTCATCTACAGCTGCGTGCGGGGATGAGGCTGGGGATGGCAGCGGGCTGTGTGTCCAGGGAGCGTGGGGTCACCTGGGTGGGGACAGCCGGCAGTCCCAGTAGTGCCCTGGACCTCCGACAGCTGGACAGGCGTCATCTCAGATTTCCCGACCTCCTGCAGCTGACTTACTGTCACCGGCCTCAGGGTCCTCCTCTGCAGGATGAGGGGACCTGATGGGTCCTAATTCACAGGGCGGATGTGAGCACTACTGAAACGACGCACAAGAGGCACGTCCCAGGCCCAGACCCGAAGCAGGAGCCATCCGCGAGCCTTTGCGGAAAAGAAAAGTTGAGAAATAAAGTGAGAAGTAAAACATGAGGGCAAAAATGGCATTTGAGCAAATCAACATGTCTCTGCTAAAATAAAAGGAGCAAAGTCCCATGTATTTAGAGTCTGCAGTGAGCTCCCCTGGGTGTAGAGAAGGACTGGTCAGTGGCAGTTTGTCCACAGTAAGGCCCGGCCGTGGCTCGCCGCCGGCTCTGTCCCTGCCTGACCACATCCCGAGAAGGATGGACTGGGCTGAGAAGTGCTCTTTCACTGCAGGAAGATGACGGGGGGATGGGGCCGTCTTACTCGGAATTCACACCGTGCAGGGATGCCTCATCTCGGATCGATTCCACGGCGTGGCCCTCACGGACACACTGACGCACTGGCCCCTTGCACAGGGATTTATGTTGAAAGGCACCCGGTCAAGGGACACAGGACAGCAGAGCAGCAAAGCTCTTGGGGAAGGCTGCGCCGACCCGCATAGACGAGTCTGGCTGAAGCCCCATGAAAGCGCAGAATGTAGGAGGAGGCGTCCACGACGAACAGGCACCCCGTGTCCCTCACGTGTGGACCCGCCACGGCCATCAACCACACTCCTCATGTGTCAACGCCAAACAAAAATAAAAGCGCCTCGTAAACCTATCCAGCAAGAAAATATTCTCGACACAATCTAGGTTGATTCCTTGTGACCCGGTCATTACCCATCTGTGTAGCCCAGGCTGGAATTTGGATCTTCCTTAATTTTTTTTTTTTTTTCTGCTGTCATTTCTGATCCCTTTTCGCCAAAGCCCATTTCAACGGGACTGAGAGATAAAGAGCAAACACAAGGCTATCTTGGGCCCCGCGGTCACTGAGATAAATTTAATAATTTAAATTGACCTAGGGGCCTCTGTATGGAATAATCCTCCACTTAGATGACCCGGTGAGTCTTAGCTCATTTTCAAGTCTGTACCCAGTCAGTGAGCAAGTGTGAATGTGCCTCTATCACATGATGCTGGGCACACTGATCTCCTTATGGCCGATAACCAGAGACCATTATATTCGATTATATTCCTCATGAGATATTTTTACCTGCGGTGATAATGCACAGAGTCTAGCTATTATTTCCTAATCTTTTTTTTTTAGCTGGCACCTTTCTTCATAGCCCTAAGAATAGCTTTAATTTTTATATTAAAAATTGTCTTTTCCACACCTTGAGTTGTTGTTGATTTTTAAAAAAAAATAATAGAATAAAATAAACAGTGGGAATTTAAAAGTGAAACCCGATATCCCTTTTGTAAATAAATAGAGGCCAGCAAAGAGGGGGTTCTAAGTGAAAATCTTTTGGGAGGTGTCTGTGAACGTTTTTGTTTCCTGGTGACACATCCCTTTGAAAAATCGATGACAGCTTAAGTCGTGGGCCAATACTCAGATGCCTGGAATTTGGGGCTGGATTTAGTGGTGCTAGAGTCCACGAGCCCCTGAGAATGTGCCCTTCTGTCCTGCAGTGACAGAGGTGGCATCCACGTCGTCTGACGTAATATGAGCGGCATCTGTCCTTTGGCAAGCCCCCTGATGAAGCGCTATTGCCCCGGATTTCCCCCAGGATCCCTCCTGAGGGCCTCTGAGTCTGTTGAATGAAGGTGCGTCTTTCCTGAAGCTTAAGTACAAGTGAGTTGTTGGAGGTTTTCAATATTGAAGCAGAGGATTCGCTGTCCTGGAAGGAACAATCATTACTGTGGAGTTAGGTGTCAGAGGTTATGTTTTAGGCTTTTGTTTCCATTTTGAAAATTTTTATTGAGGTTTAATTGCCATAGAATATTGGTGTTTGTTGTTTTAGTCTTTTTGTAAGCTTAGTTATTTATTTTGAGAGAGAGAGAGGGAGAGGGACGAGGGAGGGTAGAGGGAGAGAGGGAGAGGGAGAGAGAGAACTCCAAGTAGACTTCACGTTGTGAGCACAGAGCCTGACGTGGGGCTCGACCTCACAGACCATGAGATCATGACTTGAGCTGCAGTCAGATACTTAACCGCCTGGACCACCCAGGGGCCCCAACTTCTTTTACTCTTAATGTTTACAACGGATCACCTTGCTTACGGACTGAAGAAGTAAAATACTGTCCTGAATGATTAGTTCCTCCGTGACTGAGTCCTGTCTCCTCTCACAGGGTCTTCCCTGGAGAAGAGCGGGCTGCCCGGATGTCCCACTCCTCCCTGGGCTGCTGCTGCGGCTGCTGCGCCATGGTCTGCCCTCTTAGGTCCCTTCAAGAAGGCTCTTTGACTCTTGTCCACCAATTCCTTTCACCTTTCTCAGTCATGGGGCGTGTTTTGCAGAATTTTGTGGTGCCCTGGGACTCACTTGTTCACCTGCCCTGATTCCAAATGGTTCTCAAGGACCCACAGTCAGAAAGCCCCACTGTCTCCCAAATCCTCAGGGAATTGGTCCAAAGAGGGTGACTTTGTGCTGAACACTGGAGCAGAGAGCAAACATGGGTTTGGAGCTATGCCTCCTGCCACACGGCACCCCTGCGGGCATGTGCCCTCTCCTTCCAGCTGAGGCGGGTCCCCGTGGCAGTATGCCCCTCACCTGCACCTGTGGGGAGTGGTTCTCTGAAAGAAGTCCGTTCCTTGTTCTTAGTGCGAGACCCAACATCTTCGCTGTCACACACATACTCCAGGGGGCCTGGTGGGCCCGAGGCAGCCAGGAAAGGAGTTTTTATGCCACACCATGGAACCAGGCCCCCACCCACTCACCCTCCTTGAGAACTCCCAGCAGAAGTCAGACATTTCTTTTGCTGTCAAACTGCCCAAACACAGTGTCTGAATTCATACCTTTTCTATAGAATTGAGGCACATTCTAAGGACAGGATCACCTTCATTGTTTTGAGAGACTGTTGCATCCTTCTGAGTGGGGAGGTCCATGACGTGAAGATCATTCAATGCCCAAGAAAGCCCCTGCATGTGATTCAAGGACATTCATGCTTGCTCTTCTGGGGTAGATATTCCAAGGTCGCTTACTCCTCACTTTCTAGAAGACTGTATGTAAACTCTTTGGAGGCACCTCTCTCCATAACTAGTTGAGGTGTTGTCTTTGACGATGCTTTGTGGCATCCTTCTGAGGGTAGGAGCATCATGTACTCAGAAAAGCCTGAAGCCCAGGCTCCTATGAGAATACAACAACATCTTTGAGACAGACAGATTATGACTGTAACTGAGCAAGCATTTGATGTGTATATATTCCCCAAGATTCCTGTGAGGATTATCAAGGAAAATGT
Source organism: Suricata suricatta (assembly GCF_006229205.1). Classification (NCBI taxonomy): domain Eukaryota; kingdom Metazoa; phylum Chordata; class Mammalia; order Carnivora; family Herpestidae; genus Suricata; species Suricata suricatta. The sequence continues at coordinate 2,717,380 of NC_043713.1, forward strand.
ATGCAAGGGTTAGCAGAGTGGCTGACACGTACCAATGCTTGACAAAAATCAGCGATTATTCTTGTTTGGGATTATTTTCTGTTATAAAAGGCATCATTTTAGTTCTGGGAGGAATAAAGTTGAAGTGATGAATGCATTTGCATTAGGAGAGAGTTCTATCATGGTAGTGATCTCGGGACAATTCTATTTATCAATGATTGTAAATATGGATGTTGAAACTACCAAAGTACAGAGATGCCAACAGGGCTAATAATTTATGTCCATCCAGCATTATGAACCATCTTAGGATCAGGAGACTAACAAATAATGGATTCCAAAATAACATGTACAAAAAAAAACCCCCTAAAAACATAGCAAGTTAAAGCTCAATGGAGATGCTGCTTACCTCATCTGTACCAGGAAAACCAATAGGACATAGCATGTGAACTGATCATGCTGCAGTGTGAGTTATAAAAAGCTCAAGACAACAGTATTCCAAAAGTTCAAACTTGGGTTTAGAGATTGTTAGGAAGAAAGGAAGATGTGACAGTAACATTTGCATATCAAGTTCCAGCAGAGGCTGTAAAAGAACTGATATCAAACTTCAGATGATCACACCGATCATCTATGTTACTTTTCATAGGAGCCTAACTTACCACAGCAAACAGAAAGGGAAGTAGAAGCCTATGACTTTGTCGTCAGTAGGTGAGATAAGCAATCTTGAAATTGTGGTCACTTTAGATAAGAGTGAATATTTAGTTGAGGAAAATGCAGAGAATTGACTTTGGATGGTTTTTTTTTTTTTGTTTTTTGGTTTTTTCTTTTGGCTTTAAGGAATGAAGGAGAAAATGTGTTGCAGTTGACACCATAAGTCAATGTTTAGAATGTACCATGGTTGGCTCTATCCTCCAAATAAAACCATTAATTTGTTAAGCATTACCAGAATGCACACAAAAAATGAACCTGGAACATACAGTGGCCAATGAGTATATCTTGGACAATTTTTTGTTTCTTGGCCATGCAGAATTATTTTATAACAACAAAATCAATGCTGTTTTCATGTGATACTTACCAAAGGAGAAAAGATCTCCGTTTTTTGCAGAGCTGACTTTGTCCTTTGTGAAGTGTCCTATCATTTTCTTTCCCCAGAGCCCTAAATTCCTATCTCATCATTGACCATATTCTGCCCCTATCTCTATTTATTATTAGTGCCTAGTTTAGAGCTGTGGCAAGTATTGGCACATTTTATTATGCTGATGAACAACGCTGGGCTGCTAGGTAAAATGTAGTGTCAACAGTGATTTCTCTCTCTTCCTCAGCATCTTTTAAATTTTCTTCTGGACCTCTAAAAATGAAACTTCAGGGCATCAAATCCTATGGAGGCCTGATTCGTTTCCTATGCCTTCTAAGTTGATGAGTTAAGAATGTAATAGAAGAGATTACTCGTCATGCAGAAACACAAACCATGAATGTTACAAAACACAGCCCTCTTCAAAGACTTAAAGAACATATTCAACAGTCATTGACATTTAAAGTAAGCAGATATCCTTCTTTAAAGGCATATAATCTTGATCCTTGAACTTGAAGGATCAACAACTGAATAGTGTGTTCAATTGACCAACAGGTGCAGCCCCCAAGTTGCCCATCTATCCTACTGGAGAGTAAAAACCAATGAGTGACGGTAGCCGAGTTTCTCCGCACTGTACACGAACATGGGCAAGGATTTAAGGCTGCCTCTACCCTGTGGAGGATGTCCCAACACCAAAGCAATATGTAGGGCAAGATGCTGCATCCTGATAGAGTTTACAAATATCAACTGGGGTACTTAGTCAAAATATGGTACCTTGAGATAGACTAATTTCTGATTCTTTCAATGAAGGCATTGGTTTGGGTACATCACTTCTGTTTCATATTTGTGATAAAATCATTGAGAGATGATATGACTTTCTGGTGTTCAGGGTTAGTTTTCTGTTGGGATGTTTGTAATTCCTTGTGGCTGAGGGACAGTCTCAGCTTGAGAGGTAAAACTGTGATACATTTTGTTATTTATTTCTAATGGCTGCTGCTCAGTGTTATCTTGGATGTATCTTTCCAAGTGGTTGGGCTCCTGTGACACCACACAGTCCAAGTCTGTAATTTTTAGTTACTTTAACTTTGAAATTATTTTAATTTTTTAAACATATTCTGTAAGATGACACTGCTAGACATATATGTACACAGGCATACGTACTTTGATATGTCCATACGATCACAGATGAATAAGACAGAATTCTCTTCCTTAAGGGAATTGCCATCCAATAAACATCAGAGAAATAAAGGAGCTAGAAAATTATCAGTGGATGCTAAATTAGTGGGTAAAAGTTTGATGAGAAGCGGGCTATGCATGTAACAAAGTAGCTCGTTACAAATCACATATAAATTACAAAGGAAAAATCATACCACCACAGTGCTGAGGCCTGGCAGACAGCACGTGGTCAAATGGACATCATTTATGTACAGACAAAGCAAGGTCACGGTGTCTGTTGTGATATACGGATCTTCCTCAAAGTGTGATGGAATTATGTCCTGATAAACCCATCATAGGTGAAAATGCTGTGAGTTAAAAGTGCACTTGCTACCTCTAGCCTACTGAGCGTCACAGCGTAGCCTGGCCTTCCTTACATGTGCTCAGAACACCTACAGTAGCCTTCAGGTGGGCAAAATCACTCACCACAAAGCCTCTTTGATAACAGAGTGCTGAATCCCTCACAAAATGCATGGAAAACAGTACCGAAGGTGAAAAACAGATGCTTGTGCGGGCACAGGTGGTTGTCAGTGGGCTGTTGACCCTCAGGATCACTGGCTGACTGGCGCTGGGGCCACCCTGCATTGCAGGAGAGGATCGATCGCATATGACTGGCAGAAAAAGATCCACATTCAAAATTCCAAGTAAGGTTTCCACTGAACGTGTATCGCTTTTGCACCATCAGGAAGTAAAAAAAAAATTCCAAGTCAAACCATGGTAAGTTGAGGGCCATCTGTCTTTAGAGGGACCCAACGTTCCTTTTGCATCTTCCTGCTAATAATGCATCATCTGAATTTCATGTTGAGGAAATACCAGATAAGCATATCTTGAGCAACTTCATACAAAATAACCAGCCTGTAACCTTGAAAAATGGGAAGGTCAAGAAATACAAAGAAACCCTTCCACTTTAAAGGACACTGAACAGACACGACAACAAAGTGCAGCCTTTACAGACCCTGGGATGGAGTCGGCACTGGGAGAGGATGGAGGGAGGATTATCAAAATCTGTGTGGACTGTCAATAGGTTGTGGTGTACGCCCATATTAAATGTCATAATTGTAACAATTTTACCGTGTTTATGTGAAGCGTGTCTTTGTTAGAAAATATACACTGAAGTATTTAAAAGTGAAGGTGCAAAGTGTCTCTGACTTACTCGCAGTTGGTACAGAAGAAAAGTAAAATAGCTATCATCTACCTATCTATCTATCTATCTATC
>NC_043713.1:2720958-2722379 GCF_006229205.1 Suricata suricatta
TACAAGAAACATTTTGAAAGTCATGTAAACCAGACAAGCACGTTATGAAGAAATAGTTCCCTTTCTACCATTCAGTGGTCAAAACGTTAGGTGAAAATTTGTCTGAAGAACATAAAACTTCTGCAATCATATCACTCAGTGGCTGAGAAGTAGACAAGGCTGAGGAAAACTAGCCTGGCTGCTGCAAGGCACATGTAAACAAACTTGGAATTTTGATGGCCCAAGAATTAATGGTAAATAAAATCTCAGTCATCTGTTTTTATGCCCTAGCATTTCTTATACAGACCACTGTGTCTTCTGGGTTAACAAAACAGGCCGTATTTCATTCAGTATTTATTAAAGTCTAAATACTACATTCCAGAATGTTCCCTAGAATGTGGCCTATGCCATAATGGATGCTCTGGTACTAAGTTGTTTATGTTGGAGAGTCTCTAGAATGATAAATGGAATTCTGTGTGTTCCTGAGCATATCTCTGATGCCTTCCCCCTGTATAAACAAGGAACTGTGGTGTCACCACCTTTGTTCTTAGGATATTGTCAAGGACAAATCAGAGCATGCCAGTGAAAACACTAGTTAAATTCATCTGTTGAGGTTTAACAGACCACCCCAGACCCTAAGTGGTAACTTGTTTTTATCTCTCCCCAGTTGACTGGGCTCTGCTGGGAGGTAATCATTTGGGGTCCTTCATGTGGCTTGGCATAGGTCATTTGAAGGTTCAGCTGGACAGGATGTCCAGATGGCATCTTCATCCACACGTCTGGCATGTCAGCTTGGATGGCAGGGCCTGGCCTGGTAGGAAATACAGTTAGTCATCACAGGAACTAGTCATAGGTGACACTGTAGAAAATGGAATTTGGAAGGCGGAACTCAAGGTGGACCTGAGCTGACAAGAGGCGCTGAGGTCTAAATCCTAGGTGGTGAGGGGCCAAGGATTAGTGAGGGATGTGCTGAAGGAAAGCTGGAGACTGAGGGACCTTCAAGCCTGGACAACCATGGTCGGTAGCATTGCCCAAAATCCCTCACCGCCTGCCCTCCCCCCCAGTCTTGGCACATTTCCCTCTCCCATTAACTTTGGGCTGGGGGATATGCCATGCTTTGATCTACAGGTATGAGCCAACAACCCTTCCGAGAAAGAAGCCTTAAATCTGATTGTATTTTATGTCTGTCACTCTCTTGGTCCTACACTCTGCCATGACAAAATAAGATTTGAGAGATGCAAGACACTCCTTCAGTGCACTTCCTGGAGCAAAAGCAGACCCATAGTCTACCAGTCGCCTGGAACTTGGTGATAGGAGCACAGAGCCGCAGCCTTAGAGCCAGCTGCTACCAGCTGTGTAACCGAGGCAGCAAACACACCTTGCTGTTACCATCACTAAGATAGGGCTGGCTCCTATGCAGCATCACCACGGCAAAAACTGAC
>NC_043713.1:2722479-2729705 GCF_006229205.1 Suricata suricatta
TAGCGTTCATTGATCACCTCATTCATAGGTGACTGCCCACATTTAAAACCTCTGATCCTGTTCTTCACGTATTGCATTTTTTCCCTCTTGGCACCAAGAGGATACCAGTTAAAACACTTGGTGCTAGGGGCACCTGGGGGTTCAGTTAGTTGAGCATCTGACTTTGGCTCAGGTCATTACCTGGTGGTTCATGAGTTTGAGCCCCATGTTGAGCTCTGTGCTGACAGCTCAGAGCCTGGAGCCTGTTTTGGAGTCTGTCCCTTTCTTTCTTCCCTTTCCCTGCTTTCTCTCTCTCTCAAAAATAAATAAAACATTAAAAAAACCACTTAGTGATAATCATTTATAAAACCTTTGCTATCTCATTCAAGAACAAAAATATGCTGGACGTTACCTAACTCTACCAATTTTAGCAAATAAATTATACTACCTAATGTTTTATTTTTGAAAATCCCCAAATAATTGTTCTAAGATTAACACTTCAATTAATTTGAATCAAACTAATAAAAAGTCTTGAACTAACTGGATTTTATATCTAAATTATGGAACAAAATGTTTTAAAAGAAAATAAATAAATTTGTTGTAATTATATGAAATATACCAAACTTCCAGGGATGTTTTGAAATTACACTGAGGTGCCTTTTATATTTCATTTTGTTTTCAAAGAAATATTCAAATGTAAATGACATCATAGACACAGAATCCTTGGTAATCATAGGATTCAGTTATATTCACTTATTTAAAAACATTTACATTTTAGAAAGATTTTCAGCAACATTGGTTTAAAAAAAAGCTCTTCAAGATAAAATTTAAGTTAAATGATGCATTCATTTCAATAGAATTGTTGATTTTTTTAACTTCAGTTAATTGACGTTCTGAGATGTGTTGGAGGTTTCAACCTTTGATGAAGATAGAATCACTTAGTGTGAGCCACTGCTAGTCAGTTCAGTAAAATCTCCCAGCATTTACTGGAAGCTTTCAAGGTCCAGAAAAATGGAGTAGGTATACTTTTTCCTATTCCCACTGAGTACAGCTGAAAACTCTGGACACTACACATAGGACAAACAAGCAAAGAGTGAACCCTAAACATGATGAACTAGAAGAGATGTATATCAGGACAAAGTTCAGATCAACTTCTGAAAATTATAGAAACAAACTTTAATGTAGCAAGAGTGAAGTGACACCTTACCTGATGGGTAAAACCACTTGAATGACAGTAGATTTCTCATCAGAAACCAAGATGCCCAGAATTGTGTGCCTTCCCCGATCCTGAAAAATAGTAAAATGTACAGAAGCAGAAAAGAGAGTGGTGACTACCAGGGGCAGGGAAAGGGGGAGGTGGGGACTTGCTGCAGTTCAGTTATTTAAGATGAGTATGTTAGAAGGATCTGTGGGACAATATGCTTCCAGAGTTAACCAAAATGCATTATATCCTTAAACATTTGTTAAGAGGGTAGATCTCATGTTAAATATGATACAAAAACAATGGGACACAAAGTAACTTTTGAAGGAGATGGATAATTTATTACCTTGATTACAGGGGCAGTATTACAGGTGTATGTATATGTTTGACCTTATCAAATTGTATACATTAAAAATAAAAATGTGTACTTAAAATATCAATTATAGTCCAATAAAGCTGTAAATCAACAATAAAAAGAGTAGAAAAGAAGGAAAGGAAACACAGAGTCCAGAAGGTAGTGGCATAACATTGTTTAAATGCTGGAAGAAAAGAACTCTCAATCCAGAATTCTGTATCCAGCAATAATATCCTTCATGAATGAAGAAGAAATAAGAACATTTTAAGATGAAGAAAAACTAAAAGGAATAGCTAAGTAAAATTCTCAGAATAGAAAGAAAATAATTAAAAAAAAGAATCTTGGAATATCAGGAAGTAAAAAGAAAAATGGAAAAAGAAAAGATATTGGTAAATACAGTGGACTTTCTTCTTCTCTTGAGCTTTCAATTGTTTGAAAGAAATAAAAATTATAACACTGTCTAATGTGATTCTCAAGGTATAAAGAGGAAATATTTAAGATAATTATATTATAAATGAGACAAAGTAAAGGAAATAAAGGGAAGTATATTTCCATGCTTCACTCAAATGGGTAAAATAAAGACACCATTAGACTACGACAAATTACATCTGTATAATGTAATACCTAGACTAATCACTAAAAGAGCAAATACAAAGAGATAAAAGCAAAACACTATGCATAAATAAAAACGGAATTCTAAAACGACATTCCAGTAACCCACAGGAAGGCAGGAAAAATAAACAAAAAACTCCCACAAGAAACAGAGGAAATAAACAGAACAAAACCCAAAATAGTAGACTTAAGCCCTAACATATTAATAATTACATTAAATGTAAAGGGTATACACACACCAGTGAAAAGGCATCCTGGCAAAGTAGATTAAAAAATCAATGACCCAACTATATGTAAGTGCATTATGTTGAAAGAAAAGAAATTCTCAAAAGGTCACATAGGGAATGATTTTATTTATGTAATACCTCAAAATAGCAAAATTAGGGAAATAGGTAACAACTTAGTGGCTTTCGGGGGATAGGGATGGGATGGACCATAAAGAGGTAGCATGATAGAGAACCTTGTGCTGAATGGATAGTTCTGTACCTCCATCATGGTGTTGGTTGCAGGAAGGTACACATGTCATAAAATAGAGGTATACCTAGAACTCTACGTGTATGGTCTGGGTCACATGGTACCAAAGTCAGCTTGTTGGTGTTGGTATTGTATCGTAAGATGTAACCTCGGTGAAGAGTACATTGGAACTCTGTCAAACTTTCAACTTCCAGTCATTCTACAAAATGCTCTTTAAAATCTACTCGGATGATAATGAGAGCCACTACTTTACACTAGTGTAAATTGGTGTATCCCAAGGAAATGACTTTGGTGCAGAAATAAAGAATCTATGGTTCTAATTCCTTTACACCCATCTCCTCACTTGTGCTGGGGCTTCTTCTTTCCTAGACCCACATCAGAATGCTTCTGTAACCGTGTTTTTCAGACTTAATTTTCACACTATAATCAGCTGCAGAGAATTAAAACAAGTAAACATCAACACAACGAATTCATAAATCATTCTCCAGAATTCTGATTTTATTTGGCAGGTGTACAGCCAGTTGGCAAGTTTTCAAGCTTTCCAGTGGGTTCTATCATGCAGCCAATGCTGAGAGCCACAGTTCACTCAACCTAGTGCTGCACTGACCAGAACGAGACATGTACACGCATAAAAAGATGAGAGGATCTTGGAAAGACCGACACCTTCTTCTGATTAGAAAGGTGGCCTCTGCTCATGAAGAGTCATGTTTTTCAAGGCGATGCCTTTTCCCTCTTTCAATACTTTTTCATTTTGCTTTTCTGTACTTTGTCTATGGTATTTCTAGTTGTGGTTTTTTTTTTTTTTACATTTACCTTGCTGATTGGGTTTGATGATTCTGTGGAATGAGTCTTGTATCAGATCTCAGCTGTACATCCTTATCCTTAAACATTGCTTCCACTGCCTTTTCTCTCTCTCCTTATTCTGTGGGCCAAGGAGATAGATTCCACCGTCCACCTCATCTCAAGCTTCTACGCCTCTAATTTTATAGCTACCAGTTCTTGGCCTGTTGGCTGTCTAAGTCACTTGTTAACTTCTCCTTGCTCTGCTCTGTCTCATGGGGTCACTGATAATGACAGTCTACAGGTCCTGGGACAGATCAATTCTGGGGAGATTTGGCCAATGAGGGAGAAAGCATGGACAAAGCTAAGTTATTCCCTGCCTTTCTCAGGACAGCCTCTGGAAACAACAGCATTTACTCTGCGACTCGGGCTCGTGCTGGGGAGGCATGCCTGTGCTTCCTCCTGTGGCACCTGGGCTCCTGCAACCCCACATGTTTCCTTTGATCGTCGGGTGGGTGGGCCAGGTCAACAGCTTCCGGCCATTGCTCCACTCTGGGCTCTCTCACTGTCTCCTGTTTGGGTTCTCAGCTTTTCCTCTCTGGGTAACCATTTCCCTACATTGAAGTCCTTTAAAAAATACTTAATAGCGATTTCTGTCTTTCTGATTGGAACTTCTTTTTTTTATCCCACTGTTACTATGACTATTTTTTTCAACCATCTTTCAGCTCTGTCTAATCTGCTAATCTAATCTGTCTAATTATTTGCTTGTGTCTGAAGTTTAGAGTTGGTTTCTTTTAAAATCTGATATTATTTTTTGTAGTTTCCAATGTTGTATCCCCAAATTTCAATTGGACATTACATTCTTGAACAGAGTAGTGATCTTAAAGCCTTTGACACTTGAAGCCTCTGCAGCCCTCAGGGCTGTTTCTGTCACTTATTATTTCTATTGGCTCTTTCTCACCACAATTTATCTCCTCATGTGCCTAGTTATTTTTTAGAAATTATTGATAGAAATAACATAAGGCATTGGATAATGTGATCTTCACTGGAGACTTTTTTTTTTTACTTTTGGAAAATTTTTTTAGTTAATTAATTTATTTTGAGAGAGAGAGAGAGAAAGAGCACAGCAGGGGAGGGGCAGAGAGGGAATCCCCAGCAGGCTCTGAGCTGTCAGCACAGGGCTCCAACTCAGTAGCCATGAGATCATGACTTGAGTTAAAATTAAAAGTCAGAGAGTCAACCAACTGAGCTGCCCAGGCACCCCATACTTCTGGCATTTTTTTTTTACATTTTATTTATTTTTGAGAGACAGAGACAGAGTGTGAACAAGGGAGGAGCAGAGAGAGAGGGAGACACAGAATCAGAAGCAGGCTCCAGGCTCTGAGCTGTCAGCACGAAGCCTGACTTGGGGCTTGAATCCACAAACTATGAGATCATGACCTGAGCTGAAGTTGGACACTCAATCAACTAAGCAACCCAGGCACCCCACTTCTGGCACATTTTGAGGGCAACTCTGGGATCATTTTAAATGTTTGTGTTGTCCAGAAAACTTGATTCTGACCTGCAGTCTGTGAACAGGATGGTTTACTTCTGGTGTATTCTGGCTTTCACAGCAGTAGTTTTGGAGTTCTAGAACAAGGCTGGGGTAGTACATGAGGGTCCTTCCCAGGGGCATACCCCAGACTTTAAGTCTTCTTCCATGAGTATTATGTAGGCACCAAAATCTCAGCTCAGACTTTCATGTGTGCCTTCCAGTTTAGCGTCTCCTCCCTGAGAAAAAGCAGTTTTACATTCCTGTTCTCTCAAGATGTCTGTCTACCTTGTTTTGTTAGTCTTTTGAGTGTTTGTGGTCTGTTGTGCGAATTATCTAGACCTCCACCACCTGAAGTCCAGATCTCACTCTTCAATAAAGCACACACCAAACCAAGCCGATGCATAGAGAAATAACTGAGAATGAAACATTTGTGTCGCTCTTGGGGTCTAGTTAGGTGATTTGTGGGGTGACAGAGGTCACAATAAGATTGACCTTGTATCATCCTTGGGCGAGATAGCCTCAGAACCATCTGCTCCAAATGTGAGAGGAGCAGAGAGCACACGTGCTACCTAAGGTCCCATCAAATTCTCCCTTTGTATTATTCTATTATTTTCAGCTGTAAAATATTTCAATTGGGCTAAAACCCATGGAAGCTTCTGGAAAATCCTGGATGTATCTACTGATAAGAAATAGGAGTCATTTCTGGATTCTGTAATGTAGCCTGGAACATTCGTATAGTTTCTAATGCATGAGGTAGAGCACCACCTACTTTTGAATGACCCCATGTCCTGAGCTGTGCCACACAGATGGCCTTCTGACCTGCATTCCTAACTGCTCTGTTGTTCTGAGCATAATTTGTACTCCTTGAAGTAATCTGTTCAGAGTATGGCTGACGATAACACCACAAGTTTGTGCCAAAGGATACTTTTTCGTAGTTTAGAACAGCAAGGGATATTAACCCATATGGTCAGTTTATTGTGAGCCGTTAAGAGGGAGGTATGTTTAGAACAGCTGGAAATGAGCGAAATGTCTGCTGAAGCAGCCCAGGCAGCTCTCCAAATGAGCATTAGGTATCCTGAAAGTCAGGAATGCTGAATCAATTGCTGTATCCGGGTTACATTCCCTTTACAGTTCCTTGAATTTATGAAGAAGTTAATTTATCTAAACTGCTTAGAACACTCAGTTTGGGGTAAGCTGGTCGCCTCAAATGTCTCCAGCCAAATCTCCATCTATTGGGTATGGCTTTTCTTAATACATGTGGCAGCTTCTCTCCTGCTTTCTTCAAAGAAAATCACATAATATATTCAGCGATTTCAAGGGAACATTGTGGCTGAGAAGCTAATGCAGAGGCCGACTCAGATACACAGCTGGCTAACCTCAGGATATCTTGGAAATGGTGCATGTCCACAATAACAAACACGGCTGTTCAGTGATAAATTTATTTCTCCATCTGCACAGAAACTGATATCTGGTGCCAGGGCTGGATGATCTCTGTTTCCGTTGCCAAACTTCTAGTCTTGTTTTGGTAACTCTGTGTTGGACTGTGCCGCAAACTCCCGACCTTTCCATACCGAGGATTCGAGCAGGCACATTTTAAGCTTAGCTGTAGTTTGGTGTGTCTCTCTCTCTCTCTCTCTCTCTTTTTTTTTTTTAAAGGCAAGCCTATTATAGACTTCACTTTGTATGGGAGCGATTTTAGCCAGTCAGCAGTCTTGCCTCACATTCTTTCCTTAAGAAAGCAACTAACTAGAGCTTCTATTCCTAGAATAAAGAGTGGATTAAAAAGCATAGTCCCTGCAAATAAGGCAGGTAGCAGGGAGAGGAGAGGTGTGGGTAATACAGTAAGAAGGAAAACTTTCTGTTAGCTATCGTGCCCCATGCTGTTGTGTATAATTATTAGCTGCAAAATAGCACAGCTTGAACATTATTATTGCGCATTAAAGAACATTTCACTTATAATTATGGATCGAAACGAAGTATTTACAACTCACCTACCGAAGCATTAACTTCGTGTGTGTAAGAAAATATTTTAAAAACCTCTTCATTAAAAATCTGCAAATATGTGACTTTCTCTTTCCATTTCATGGATCCTTCCTCCTTTTTCCCTTTGACATGTTGAATTACATCTTAAACTTTTCTTTTAATTAGAAAGCAGCATAAAACTGTAAGTGGGGGTGAGAAAGCCAAGGGAAGGGGGTGGTCTGTGTGTTTGCTAGCTGAAATAAATATTTGATACATAGACGGATTAGAAAGTGAAAGGGGAAGGTACAAGATATGTCCTTTCAGCTGAG
>NC_043713.1:2729805-2742739 GCF_006229205.1 Suricata suricatta
GTGTGTGTGTGTGTGTGTGTGTGTGTGTGTGTTTTCTATGTGTTTTCCTAGCATTTGTATATCAAGAATCCTTTTTGGTCACACACATTCACTAAGTGACTCTTGTTCGTCGGACATGGTGTGAGGCTCTGAGGGAACTGTTAAGAATAGACTAAATAAAAGAACGTATCTGGGTGCTTTATCCAAAAAGTGGATTTTCACACATGCGTGATGTTCGAAGGAGCAGAGGAGGTCACTGCTTCTGCCTGGACACACACAGGCACACACACGTGCACACCTGTGCACACACATGTAGACTCTTGTTTGATCTGTTTTTCTCCCCATGTCTGAACACCCTGCACCCAGAATACTCTGCCACGCACCGGAGCTTTCCTCAGTATTCCTCATGAGGACAACAGGGGTTCTGTGGGGAAGGATTCAGCGGTAAGCATAGTTAGAGGCAATACGCCCTCTGTCCCTTTCTTGCGGGTTCACAGCCCATCTTGTCCAGTTATAGGCTTTCTAAGGAGCCCATTCAGTTCAATATTTTCCCAAACACATTTCTTGATGTGGTGCATGGAGACGATGCCCCAGAGCTCTGCAGAATGGGGGTTTGGGGTTCACTCTGTGCGCACGTGACTTCCCCTCATTTCCCTCTCAGGGCCTGAGCCCTTCAGAAAGTCTCTGCTGTGGAGGCGACACTGGTTGGAAAGGTCTTTCCTGCCCTGCCTGGGGCATGAGGGAAAGCAAACTGTCTTTTGCCCCAGTCTCAGGGTCGCCTTTCCACTTTCTAAGGTGCCCCTCACCCGGGAGTTTTCTATGTGAGAATAGAAACGGACGTTTCTATGTCTGGTTTGTGTCCATGTGCTTAGGTCTTGCTCTCCTTTGTTGACCAACACATTTCTGCTGCTAATCTCCTCAATGTGCTGTGCTGTCCAGTAGGAATCCCTCCAAGGTACTGAGCCTTGGGACAGAGGCGCACTTGAGTAATAAGAGCCTGTGACAGAGTGGGAGGGACACCGATGTGGCTGGATGATCTAATGTGAACAGTAAGCTCCATCATTTGGGGATATCTAGTTGTCAGACACTGTAGTACACGCTCAACATACTTTATTTCCCTTAGTGCTTGTAAGGACCTTTGTGATGGGAGAGGCATTATCACCTACACTTAGAGATGAGGGACCCAGTGGTAGGGAAATGACATGATTTAAAAAAATATATATTTATTTATTTTCTAGAGAGAGACAGAGTATAAGCAGGTGAGGGGCAGAGAGAGAGGGAGACACAGAATCTGAAGCAGGCTCCAAGCTCTGAGCTGTCAGCACAGAGCAGGATGTGGGGCTTGAACTCACAAACCAAGAGATCATGACCTGAGCTGAAGTCAGACACTTAACTGACTGAGCCACCCAGGTGCCCCTGATATGACTTGTTACGTCCCAAGCATCCTATGCTGTTAATGAACATTTGCTCAGTCAGAGGCTGAGTTCATCGTCCAGTCCACCCAGTCCACCCCTGTGAATTAAATCACGCTTGTAAGGGCGATGTGAGCACATGAGTTCTAAGACTTTTATGTGTCTTCTATTGCAGAAGATTTAGAAGGACACATGACACTTTAAAAGTCTTTTACTATAAGTAACTATGTGTTGGCTTGACTTAGCTCTGCATTCCACCATTTCCAGCCCCACTGGGTGCTTACAAACATGGAGGCTCGAAGGAACAATGAAGCACAGTGTATAAGACTGCACTATGAACCGTTACCACAGCAGAGGCAGTATGAGTTGAGAGCAAGGAGAATGTGCCCAGTGTAGTTGCTAACTTTTAGAAGGTGGCAGTGGAAGGACTTGCCATAAGGGAGGTGGCCAGTGTCATTGTCAAGGAGTCTCCATGCATAGTGTTTACTCAATGTGTTCCAGACTCGACATCTGTATTCTGAGCAGAATTTCCACATATAAGTCAAATCATTGCCTTCAGCAAAAACCTTTTTTTTTTTTGCAAAGTCTTGAACCCATCTCTGCATACAAACCTGCTCAGTCCCTCCAGGATATGTAGAGGAGTTTTGCTCAAAGGAGCAGCCATAAGTTTTGTTAGATTCCCATCCTACCCTGGCCTCCTGGTGACACGGGTGGTCCAGTGGTAAAGATCTGGTAATCCCATGTGATCAATAAAAATAGAGTTTCAGACTCACCTCTCAGTGGTCTACAAGTGAGCTGTGGATTGAAAGAAGCATCTGACTCAAGAGTTAAGGTCAAACGTGATCATGAGTGAAAAACCCTATGGTTTGAAGCTCACAAGTCTCTTACATATTTCACTGAGAAATCAATTATTTACTTCCTAAGTGGATTAACACACTTCAGGAAATGCAGTTGTTGGAGACAGCAGCATCTGTTGGGTTACAAAAACAGGGAAATGTGCAATATTAGTGTTTTCTACATCATGTGCAACACAACGCTCTGTTCCAAGAAAGAAAGAATCTGAAGGCAACCGGCCCACTGGCTGTGACCTGGGAGGGTGTGTCAGCAGGCAGGACCAGCTTCCTGAGCCAATACAAGAATGAGTGTTTCCAGTGATCCAGTTTGACTCGGTTTTCTGCCCAATGATTGTCAACCTAATTCTCAAGGAACTAGATAGAGTTACTTATGCAAAATGTGAATTGTTTCTTTTTACCCAGATCAACTCAAAGACTCTCATCCCTGTCTAAGAAAACATTAGCACAAGAAAGACACAAATGCATTGTCTCTGTGCCCAACAACATGTCCAAATTCAGTTACTTATCTCCTCTGCTATTTTCCTGACTAGCATTTACCCAACAGCCCAAGTTAGAAACTTGATGTCTTCTTGGACGTGTCTGTTGTTGTCCAAGGCCACCTTCCGTCCTCATCCAATTAGTCATCAGGTCAGGCATTGCTCTGTTCTAAAGACCCCTCCCTTCCACTCTTCCCTTTCATGGCTCAACACCTCCCTCCTTTCCTGTGTGGACTCCAAGGGACTTCCCCCCTTGTTTGCTGTCTGCCCTGTGCCCAATCCAGCTTGCATCCTGTATTGAGAATAAACTTTGCATGATCATGTCACTGGTCCTCAGGCTACATTTGGTCTTTAGTGCATCCTCTTCATCCTTGGGGTAGAGTCCAACATTCTTTGCAAGGCTTAAAAGGCTCTGTGTGATCCGGCCTCTCTGTTACAGTTTGGCCTGCGTGAGAATTTCTGTGTCATGTTAAAAGTTCCTTTTAATAACTTTGGAATTACATAAAAGTTGCCAGAATACTAGAGAGAGTTCTGATATACTGTTCACTTGGTTTCTCTTTAAAGGAGTACTGCATGGCAATGAGAGGGAATGACATATGGCCATTTGTAGGAAAGTGGATGGACCTTGAGGGTGTCATGCTGAGCGAAGTAAGCCAGGCAGAGAAGGACAGAAACCATATGTTTGCACTCATAGGTCTAACAGGAAAACAGGAGAAACCTAATGGAGGACCAGGGGGAGCGGAGGAGGGAGAGAGAGTTGGAGAGAGAGAGGGATGCAAAACTTGAGAGACTATTGAATGCTGAAAATGAACTGAGAGTTGAAGGGGAAGGGGGAGGGGGGAAAAGAGGTGGTGGTGATGGTGGAGGGCACTTATGGGGAAGAGCACTGGGTGTTGTATGGAAAACAATTTGACAATAAAATATTATGGAAAAAAAATAACACAAGCAATTCGCAAAAAGTAAAATAAAATAAAGTAAACATTTTACGTAAGCAAAGTGAACAATTATTCAAGCCAGGAAAGTAACACTGATGACGTACTATCTTCAGACCTTATGCCAGTTTTCCCAGTCATTTTCACTTTCTGGTCTGGGATCCAGTCCAGGGTTGGACTTTGCATTCAGTGTTCACATCTTGTCATCTCCTGTGAGAGTCCTCAGTCTGGTCTTGACTTTTGACTAGGACACTCACAGAGCACTGGCCAGTTATTTCGTAGGATGTCCCTCCATTTGGGTTTCTCCAATGTTTCTCCAGATGAGACCGAGGTTGTGTAGTTCTGGAGAGGACCCCAGAGAGGTGACCTGTACTTGGTGCATTATGGCAGGAGACGTGGTGCTGATTGTCTTCTCACTGATGGCGTGAATTTTGATCACCTGGTTGAGGTGGTGTCTGCCAGGTGTCTCCATGGCAAAGTTATTGTTTGTCTTTGTCATTCATGACCATCTCATGAGGAGGTGGTTTGGGACGACATCACTATCCTATATCTCATTATAATTTCACCTACTCCTTTTAGCATCCTTTGTGCCTGCAACATGGTGTCTGCCTAGTGGTGATTTTCTGTTTGCCTCATTCCTTTATCATGTATTAATTGGAAGTCTACTCAAAGAGAAAGAGTTCTTGTCCTCCACACATTTGTTTATTCAATGATTTAGGTCAGTAGGACTCCTGGACATATATTTTATTCTGGTTTTGTACTGTTATGCAAATTGTCTTGGTTTTGTTTTGGCAACTTCTTCAGGTTGGCTCCAGGAGGACTTTATAATTTGAATGGGCAAGATTTACCCCTAGGGTTAGTTTTACATGCAATTGTGCTTCCAAAGCGAGGAAGCAAACAAACAAAAATGGCAACCCACAATTCTTTGTAGGCAGTATCTATCTAGGATTGTCTTTCCTCTAATGAAAGAGATCTGTAACTGGCAATCAGCAAGTGACAGAAAAAATCTAGGAAGCCCTTCAGAACATTCTAGATTTGGTAGGAGGTCTATTGCGACTTCCATCATGTACTCTCACCGTGTGGCAAAGAGAAGGATGAAGGAATTGCAATGGCATGGTTTCCTTGTCCCCACAAAATTCCATGTTGTTCTACAAATACTATTATTATTATTACTATAATCAAGAAGATTTCCAAACAGAAGTATTTATTATGTATTCAAAATTTTAAAACTTTTTTGGTTTCAAAGATGTCATACATAGAAGTGTATATATAATCCACCCACCTATATGCTATGCATAAAAACTATTATATACATATACCAATATCATAGGAGAAACCCATCCCTCTGCCCATTGCTAAGCCACAGAATGACAACATTACCAATACTTCTGATCCCACTGCATGCCCTACTGGATTCTGTCACTCTTGCATGCCTTACTGGGCACCACCATGTGAAATTTTATGTCAGTTTTTCTTATAAAATAGTTTTATCCTGTGTGCACATATGATTTGCTAGGCAAGATAGAGTGTGGTTTTGCCTCTGTGGGGCTTTCCCATGAGCGGGATCATGGAGGTATTCTTGACTTGTCCTTTGCACTTGCCTTTGCGTCTGGGATCATCTGGATTGGCGCCTGTGGCCGACTCAGCCGTTCTCACCTTGCTCGTGCCCCGTGTGGAGGCTCAGTGTTTATGCAGTCTGTGCATCTGCATCCAGTCATCTCTCCCTTTCGCACACGTGCCATCTCTCTGTCTATCCTGTTTGTCCCCTGGTGTACATTTGAGGGACATTCTCTGGGGCCTGTGGCCATAAGTGGAATTGCTGAGCCATGGGGCAGGCAGATAATAACATTTTCTGATGCCCATTTCCCCCGAAGTTCTTTTTTATTTAATGTTTTAATGTTTTATTTATTTTTGAGAGAGAGAGAGAGAGAGAGAGAGAGACAGCGTGAGCAGGAGAGGGTCAGAGAGAGAGGGAGACACAGAATCTGAAGCAGCTCCAGGCTCTGAGCTGTCAACACAGAGTCCGATGCGAGGCTTGAACCCACGAACCATGAGATCATGACCTGAGCCGAAGCCGGACCCTTAACGACTGAGTCCCCCAGGCGCCCCTCCCCTAAGGTTCTTATACGTGTGTACTATCATCAGCCTCAGTTCTGTGGTTTAACTGTGTCATGTTACTAGAATTTGCAGTCCTGCCACTCTAGGTGCTGTGCTGTCGACATGGGTTTTCTTGATTGTTGATGAAGTCAAAATCCTCATATGTTTGTTGTCCCTTTTGCTTTCTTCCTTTGTGAACTCTTTGCTGATGCCTTTTGTTTAATTTTCCTTTGAATGGTTGTTCTTTTCCTGCTTCATACAAGCTCTTCATGTATTCTGGGTAATGAGGCTTTTTTTAGTTAAAACTACTGCGTAGAGTGCCTTCCGCCCTTAGCTCATCTTTTCACTTTCCTTGTTGTGATTTGATTTGTGGTGAATAGAAATTCTTAATTTTAATTAAGTCCAATATATCAATCTTATCCCTTAGAGCTTTATGAAAAAATAATTTCCTATCCCTGTTATAATCATTTCTTTTATACTTTTTTTTTTCTCTGAAAGTTTAAGATTTGCCTTTCAAGTCTGCTGGCTTTTTCCATCTGGAATAATTTCTCCTTTGCGAGTAGATAGGCAATATCAGATTTCCGCTCATGTGTGGTCCATTCTGTTCAGAAGCCCAGTTCTCCCTGTGCCCAAATCAGACTGTCTCATTTACTATGCCTTTTACTAAGACTGGTTTGGGCAGATGCAGCCTCTGCCCAGTCTTCTACCCCAGGTAGAAGACTTACCCTATGGGCAGACCCCACTCTGCAAGACTGTGGGGACTGCGAGGTGACCAGAGGCCGCACTGGTGTGAGGCCACCTTGAAAACGATGATGGTTCTGTGACCTTTCAAACTTTCTGTCAAAACCTTAAAACTTATTGTCAGTTATAAATGTGTAGGAAATTAAAAGCTGGTAAAGTTAATGTTTATCCAGTACACTGCATTCTAAAACAGGAGAGGCATTGAGAGATGATTCATTTCTTTGTGAACAACCTATGAATGGTGGATGGTGGTGCTCCCTTCCTCACAGGACCTACGATATGGTGTGAGCATTGCTTCCAGGCAGTGAGGAGCCGTCACACTCTCCTCTATGTCTGCAGACGTGTTCTGTATCCCATTCCCTGCACCTGTCTTGTGGCGAATTATCTCAGATACTTTCACTTAATCTGCAGCATCTTCATCATCTTTGTCAAAACCACTCTCCTCATGTGTGTTGAGAAGTTACCTTTGCCAAGGTCCCTGGCTGCCCACCTAGAGAGTCCCAAGGAGAAGGGGTGTCAGCTCCCCATGGCCGGCTGTCTCCTGTCACATCCAGCTCCAAAGTCAACACCTTGTTTCTTCCCTTCATGGTAGGCCTGATGTCCAGGTCCCGATCTCCAGAATTTGTGGTCCCCACCTTATATGGTAGAAGGGTCTTTGCAGATGAGAGGAAGTTAAAGACCCTGAGATGGGGAGATTATTTGTATCATCCAGGCGTACCCGATGGAATCATGGAAGACGAGGTCAGAGAGACACAAGAAGGGATTGAAGCGATGTGCCTGTGAGCCAAGGCCTATCACGGCAGCCTCCAGAGGCTGGGGTAGGCATGGGATGGATTCTCCCCTGGAGTTTCCAGAAAGAACCATTTCTGCTAACCTCTTGATTTTAGCCCCCAAAGATTCATTCCAGACTTCTGACCTCCAGAACTGTAAGAGGATAAATTCGTGTTGTTTAAAGCCACTA
Source organism: Suricata suricatta (assembly GCF_006229205.1). Lineage (NCBI taxonomy): Eukaryota > Metazoa > Chordata > Mammalia > Carnivora > Herpestidae > Suricata > Suricata suricatta. The sequence continues at coordinate 2,737,258 of NC_043713.1, forward strand.
AATTTGTGGTAATTTGTTACAGCAGCAATAGGAAAGGAATATCCTGCACTTTCGTCTCTGTCGGACAATTTCCTCTTCGGATTATCCATTTTTGTAAAATGACATGTGGGTTTGTTACTGGAAGCCAAGGAGACAACCCAACTGCAGTCTTCGCTCTCCGGTGTGTGAACTGAGTAACAGATGTGCAGTGGCTAATTGTGAGCAGATTTTGAAAGAAGTGATGTGATTGGTCACTGACCATGTTGTGCGTCTGTTATTTACGTTGTGATTTGTGGACTGAAGAGCTGGCAGCAAAGCTGGTGCTCCTTCAGTTACAGAAGCTATTCTGTGCATACGGACGTTTGAACTGTGTTGTGGAGGGAAGGATGTTTTTAACTAACTCCTAGTCACTAACATTTTTGCAAATGAGAAACATTAAAAATGAGGATTCCTTGTGTTCAGTTTTCCTACTTATAAAGATGGTACCTCTGTATAATTTTTTTTCCACCAAATCTTGAATAATTTTTTTAAACATTTATTTCCTATTGAGAGGCAGAGAGAGACAGAGCATGAATGGGGGAAGGGCAGAGAGAGAGGGAGACCCAGAATCAAAAGTAAGCTCCAGGCTCTGAGCTGTCAGCACAGAGCCCCACGCAGGGCTCAAACCTACCAACCGTGAGATCATTACCTGAGTTGAAGTCGGACACTCAACCGACTGAGCCACGAAGGTGCCCCTAATCTTGAATAATTTTTAATTTATTTCTAAGGTACTTATATTTTTTCTGACATTGAAATGGCATCTTTTTCTACATTGCACCTTTGGGGATTTGCTCAGGGATGGAAATGTAATTTACTTTTGTGTATTGTGTTTTTTTGTTCAACAGCTTTATAAATCACCTTATCAATGCATAAAATTTATCTATAGATCTCAGTAGTATTCTATGTAGTCAGTAATATCATCTAAGAATAAGAACTGTTTTATTTCTCTGTTCTCTTTCCTTTTATGTTTAATTTCTTCTTTTGAACGCACTGTGCAGGCAAAGGTCTCCCAAATAGTGTGAAAGAGAAGATGTGTCAGCAGGCACATTTGTCTTAGTTTTGATTTAAAGAAAAATTTTCTAATAATCTAATCTTAAATTCTTCTAACCTCCGCTATTTTAAGTGGAACTTCTATTCATTTTCATATACTCTTCATCAAGGTTGAGGAAATTCCTTCATATTTCAAGTTTTATAAACAAATACATATTTTATTTTTCTAACTGTTGGGTTCATTGTTGAAAATAATATCAAGTCTCTTAGATGGTCGTAATATTTAACCCATATTCAGTAGATTAAATTTGTTAACATTGTTGCTCAGATATTCTATATCTTGAAATTGTTTGCCTGATGGATATATTAAGAGAAATATATTGAAGCTGTCACTACCGTGGCACATTTGTAAATCTCTCCTGGTGGTACTATCAGACTTTGCTTTATAAATTTTAAAGCAATTTTATTAGCGGCATATGAATTTAGAAATATTTTTTATGTACCCAGTGAATTATCTAGTAATATACTAGTAATAGATTGGAAATATCTTGTAAAGTTGTTTTTTAGCTTTATGATCTATCTTGTCTAATGTTTTTTTAATGTTTATTTATTTATTTTCAGATGTGTGGGAGTGAGCACGTGACTGGAGGGAGCAGAGAGAGAAAGAGAGAGAGAATAGAGAGGGAAGGAGAGAATAGAGAGGGAAGGAGAGAATACCAAGCGGGCTCTGTGCTATTAACAGAGTCTGACTTGGGGCTTGACCCCCCTACCATGAGATCATGACCTGAGCCAAAATCAAGATTCGGGCACTTTATTGAACTGAGCCACCCAGGAGGCCTTATCTTGTCTAACTACAACTTTGCTATTTTCTTGTACAGATTTTAAATATTTTTACTTCCAAAGTTTTAATATTCTATGCTAAGTGTATCTTTCCTAGACAGATTATACTGGGAAGTATTTAATCTAGTCTCACATTGTCATGTCCTGGAGAGTTTAGTCCATTTACATCACTTGAGTTATCATACATTTGAATCTATTTCCACTATTGTACTTCAGATTTTTTGCTTTCCTGTTTTTTCTTTTTGCTTTTTCTCCTGGTTTCATTGTTGTTATTTTGATTTAGATTTTCCTATCTCTTCTTTCTAGTTTTTCCTCTACCAGTTTAATACACTATATGTGCACTAGTGTATACATTGGTTTAGCAAGTGCATTTAACTTAATCGAAATCCCGTGCTAATTAATATCCTTCCTTACCTCCCCCCAAATATAAGAATAGAACAATTCTATGCTCTTATTCATTTCTGTATTCTTAGTTGCAAACAGAGTATCTTGTACACAAAGAAGACTTAATAGGTACTTGTTCAATAAATAAACAAACCAATTAATATATTTAAATTATATTATAGATTTGGCATACACATACCCTTAGGTCCTGAGGAGTCTCCATGAGACCCGAGTTATGCTCACCATGTGCGATTTGCTTATTTGGAAAATAGAATGTTGTGTCAGAATGTCTTCAGGAAAAAAGAGGTGTATTGATTGTGAAACTTCAGTATATTTCCCCCAGATTTAAGTATAGACTTGACTCAGAGTTTGTCACAGTGAAGACTCGAGTGGCCAGATGAAGATCTGGTCCTTGTTCCCAGAAACTATGAGTGAAGTAAGCTCTTGAAAAACATATTCTAGTGACCCTTGCCTGTGAATCCACATAACTTCTGGGAAATACCACGTTTTCCCACCAAGGATGGGAAGACAATTAAATATGATGATCGTCAGCCTCCCCTCACTTCTCATCCAACTTTCCTGGGCTGGAATTGTGCCCCTCCCACTTGCACACCTCCCACAATTAAAGACACATCACTGAGTGTGGCCCAGCAGCTGGGCATCCAGGACCCGGGGCTTGGGTGTAACTTGGGGCTCAAAGCCTTGTTGTAGGTCTAGGCCCCATTGTGCAGAAAGGCTCAATGCAAAAAATCCTAAATACAAAAATGAAACCAAAACCAAACACCTCAAAAGTACTCTAAGTTTGGTGTAAATAATTCTTTAAGGCCCAGTGTGGCTCCTGTCCTGTCTCATTTGAAGACTTTCTCTGAATTCCCCGGGTTATGGTGATGCTTCCTTTCTGGATCCACCTTAATGGTGGGGGCCCTTCATCACCGCATGATCACCCAGAACCCTCCTGGTGTCAGCCCCGAAAACCCTGGGTCTGGAACCTCCTCATTCTCCCTGCCTATTAGCGACACCGTTCGTTTAAAACCTGGCACATACAGCGTGGGGATCTCTGCTTTTCCTGTTTAATTCTAAGGAGCGTGCAGGTGGCAGGTGGGAGGAGGTTCAGAAGAATAAGGAGAAGTTATACTTTATACTGTCTATTCTTCGCCTCACTCCACACCAGCCCAAATCAGAGATGCTGAGAAGCTTGAGTCTTTGACCAGCCCCTACGTTGTTGTGAGTCTTGGGCTTCCATTTCCTCCCTGATGAAGGAGGGTTGACCCTCCACAGGACGTGCAGGACCCAAGCCTTGTCTGACTCCTGTTGGGGGGACAGATGGCCAGTGCTACACAAAGGATGGCCAGCGTCTCTGCCTCTGTCACCCCACAAACACCCAACACCCCCTCGGAAACTTCTCTCTCTTCATCCGAACAGATTCTCCTGGCCCTGTTTTAATCTCTTACTTTCCATCCAGCCGAGTAGAACCTTAGTGCCTTTATTTCCCTGAGTTTTCAATAGTGTTAAGCACTGATCGGTGGTAAAGGCCTACGTTTATCTGGAGATAAAAGACACAAAAATGCACATCTCTATCCAATGGAATGTCAGGAATGGAAATAAATTCTTACAGAGGAATGTGATAAATGCTGTGTATGAAATACATACAACAAATGTTCCATGAGGATGGAAACAATGTCTCCAGCATTTTTGTTCAGTAATCATACCAAGCAAGGTGTCTTGAACATGGGAGTACTTCATAAGTATGTGCGAAGGAATACATAGTTGGAGTGAATGTGGTGGAGCTAGACCTCACAGTCACATTTCCAGAAAGAAAAAAAAAGGATGGATGAACAGTTTGGTTGGAAAGCCAGTTGTGAAGTACCGATAGAGTTTTATGTTTGTTTTGTTTTGTGTCAGATGATAAGAAAGGATATTAAGGAACGTGACGTGATTCCACAGGAAGTACTTTGGGGAAGCACCAGATACTTTCTCATGGAAGTCACAGACGCATTCCACATTGACTCAGAGGGTCTTGGGTGAGTAATTAGAATAAAAGCCCAGAGAGGCTATAAACCTGGGCCAGCCATAAACAATCTTACATTCAGTAGGAAGGAGGGCTCTTCTTGGCCTACCTCTGCATTTTCCATCTGGATTTGCTTGAATTTATCTTTTAATTAATTACCAAATAGAAGGAGATAAAGCAACAAATTAATGAAGTTTACAGATGGTCCTTAATTAATTAACAGATATTACCAATCTGAGTAAAGACTTGTTAGCATTCAATTGGCTTTAAAAATGTTGGAAATAATTACAACAATAGTAGACAAACAAACAAAACTCAAACTATTGTTTGTTAGGAAAATTGACTGAAGACACTTTAGAAGTGGGAATACGGAAGAGTGAACGTGGAACAGTAGGGAATCAGGGGTTGGTCTAAGAAACCGTGGCAAAAAGCGTGAGGTTTTAATGTGTGATTTTATATAAAACCAATATGCCTGAGAGTATGTTGTGTGCATACTTTTCAAATAGCCTCCCAGGGTTTATTTTAATGGGAAGTTTCCCTATTTTTTTAAAATGCTTATTTATTTTTGAGAGAGAGAGAGAGAGAGAGCACGAGTGAGCGTGTGCACCAAGCGGGATAGGGGCGGAGAGAGAAGGGAACAGAGGACCCTAAGCGGGCTCTGTGCTTACAGCCCAGAGCCCCATGAGGGGCTTGAACTCACAAACCACAATATCATATCCTGAGCTGAAGTCAGATGCCTAACCAACTGAGCAACCCAGGCACCCCTAATGGGAAATTTATTTTAAGGGGAAATCAGTGGGAGATTTCTGAATGGGACTGTTTTATCATGAAAGTGACATGTTAATTTATAATGTTTGCTTACTTTTTATTTTGACACAATGTTAGGATTGCAGAAACATTGTATCCGTTATTCAAAGAAGGTCTATGTAGCCTCCATGCAGATTCTTCAAATGGTAACCTTTTGGTTTCCTTCTCTTTCTCTGTCTCTTTCTGAACCATTTGAAAGTAAATTGCAGAAATTATTTCCTTTCCCCCCTAAATACTTCAGTGGCCATGGCCTGAAAGTAGAGACATTTTACAAAACTATGGTACAAAAATAAAAATCAAGAAATTGAATATCGGAATTATACTATTAGCTAACACACAGATCTTATTCAAACCACCAGTTTTCCAAATAATGCCCCTTGTAAGAAAAATAGTATGGGACCCAAAAGTGTATTGGGTTATGAACTCTTGATCTCT
>NC_043713.1:2742839-2744646 GCF_006229205.1 Suricata suricatta
GAGAGAGAATCTCAAGCAGGCTCCACACCATCAACATGGAGCCTGACTTGGGGCTTGAACTCACAAACCGTGAGATCATGACATGAGCCGAAATCAAGAGTTGGACACTTAATTGACTGAGCCACCCAGGTACCACCCCGGATATTTTTAAAAACTATAGTTGATCAAGATATTTTACCCGAAGAAGGCTGATGAATGATTTTTTCACATGAGCAGGTCTGTCCCTCCCACAGTCCCCTGATGTTTGTCGTGGACCTGAATGAAGATTTGAATTCATGTTGATTACATTTGCAGGCTGACCCAGAGAGAGAAGGTACATGGTGACAGCAGATTAGATGCTATGTTCCTGTCCAAGTTTTTCTCTTTCTTGAATACATTTCATAAGATTTTCCTTTTCCCTCTATAATATCACTACCACAGTCTACCTTGGATGAGCTTTTGTTTATGTATCTTCATCCTTCACTAACTTGGAGGTTTTCAGAAGAAAAGCTTCTGATTCATTCAGTGTGGGAAAGGGAGACACGTGATCCATGTTATTCACAAAATCACAACCAATCACCGTGACCGAGATGGTCGGGTCCTGAGAGAGGAAAGAACCTGAGTGGGATGGAAACAAACCCAAAGTCTAGGGTCTGACGCCCACCCGTGTGCGCGTGAGATGCGCTGGCTGCCGGCCGCGGCCGAGGTGGAGAGCAGACCACACAGCCTGGAGAAGCCTGAGCAGGAGGAGTTTGCTGTCACCGGTCAAAGTCTATCGCTGGTCGGACGCATGGAGGTGGGTGAAAAAAGCAGTTAGGATTCCATGAAAATATTGGCTCTCTTGCCATGAGGGAATAAGCCCCTCTGTGGATCTATCAGGCTCACGGTTCATGAATATAATTATTTTATTTTATTATTTTTTTATTTTTTTTAAATGTTTTATTTAGTTTTGATACAGAGAGAGACAGAGCATGAGGGGGGAGGGGTAGAGAGAGAAGGAGTCACAGAACTGGAAGCAGGCTCCAAGCTAGCTGTCAGCACAGAGCCCAACGCGGGGCTCGAACTCACGAATGTGAGATCTGACCTGAGCCGAAGTCAGAGGCCCAACCGACTGAGCCACCCAGGCGCCCCCATGAATATAATTAAATGTGCAATCCAAGAGAAAGTACTATGACTCCGTTCTTTCTATTTTTAAAATTCTTTAATGTTTTTATTTATTTTGGGGAGAGAGGGCACTAGTGGGGGAAGGGCAGAGAGAGGTGGGGAAAGAGAGAATCTCAAGCAGGCTGTGTACTGTCATCACAGAGCCAGACTTTGGGCTCCATCCCATGAACCATGAGATCACGATCTGAACTGAAAGCAAGAGTCGGATACTTAACCAACTTATAAATTTTTAAAAAATGTTTTTATTTACCATGACTCCTATTTTAGTCTCTGCCCCTCACCTCTAGTTTCCTCTCTTCCCTCTCACTTCTTGGGGCCCGACAGGATGCAGAGGGTAGATGGTAACCCCGATGCTGACACATGCTTTTGCCTCTAGCCAGTGAGGCGCTTTGTTGTAGAGCACCCAGGAACTGAGCACTTTATCATAGAGCACCCAGGAACTGAGCACTTTGCTATCAAGCACCCAGGAACTGAGCACTTTACCATTGAGCAGCCAGGAACTGAGCACTTTACCATAGAGCACCCAGGAACTGAGCACTTTGCTATCGAGCACCCAGGAACTGAGGACTTTACCATTGAGCACCCAGGAACTGAGCACTTTGCTATCAAGCACCCAGGAACTGAGCACTTTACCATAGAGCACCCGGGAACTGAGCACTTTACC
>NC_043713.1:2744746-2803744 GCF_006229205.1 Suricata suricatta
GGAACTGAGCACTTTACCATAGAGCACCCAGGAACTGAGCACTTTACCATAGAGCACCCAGGAACTGAGCACTTTGCTATCGAGCACCCAGGAACTGAGTGATGGGTGCTCATCATCCTGCCTAGAGTTACTCACCAATTATAAAACAAGTGGAAGCTGACCTGCTCATCAACGATAGTGTAGGCAGGGTTATGATGGACGTATGCTTTTAATGAGTTTGCAGTTTCTATAAATAGTGGATACACATTATCCACATGACAAAAATGGGTGTGTGTGATTTTCTGTGAAGAGGAACATGCTGGAGGAAATGGTGTCCATTCTTCTGAAAAAAACAAACAAGCAAACAACATATATTTGCTAATGGGCTGACACAGACCCCACGTGTGACCCTGGGTTTCTGTCCTGCTGTCCTCTGAGTGTGCTAGGTGGAGCCCGCAGAAGTGCAGGGAGTTTTCTCCTTGAAGCATCTCTAATGAAACACAGTGATCCTTCCCTCTGATTTATTTTTTTTTATTGTAACAATTCCTCATTCAGGATCCGGGTGGGAAACCAAATACTCCGTAGCCCTACTTAATGGCTGTAAGGCAGTGAGGATTCTACACGGATTGGTGAAAATACCCTGCCCGTGAGTCACAATGTCAAGGCCAATCCTAGGTAACAGGAACTCCTGGGCATCGTTTTAGGAAACAGCTCTCGTTTGCTGGTTGATGCAGGGTCTCTCCAGGTTCTAGCTTTGTGAGATCAAGACAGGGGCCAGTGAATAGAACCTCTCAATTTCCAGGGTTTCAACGATCTTCATGAAATCAAGCCTCCTTGGAAATGAAGTACGGTTGGCTTTGTTTGTATTAATTGAATTGTGTCTCAAGAGATACTTGTGTGCGATCTCTAACAAATACTTAAATTCCATTCACTTCTTTGAGAAACATCCACTGGACAGACCCCGTCCGGGTTATATTCTTTGTCCCTGGCTTCCGGGACCTAACCCTCCAAACACGTCCAGCTGTCTATCCGGAGTTTTCTCAAGAGCAGCTGCACAGATGGAGAGGAGGCTGGGGCCAGGGACACGTCACAGCCCGCCTTTGCTCCCTTGCCTGGGCCAGAAATCACAGCCCTACACCAGGGGCCACTCTCTGTGCTACTGTTCCAGCACCTTCTTTTCTGTGCTTTGCAAGCTGCGTGGGGCACTCTGAACCCTCACCAGCTGGGCCGGCCTGCGCAGGGCTCGCTGCTCGGTGCCAACAATGCGCCAGTGTTTCTTGTAAATTTCTGGCGATGTCTTGTTCGCTGATGTTGATTTTGTTGGGCTGCTCTACCTCGGGTGCAGAAACAGGTGTGGGGGTTTCATCCAGAAGTAAAGGGGTCACTGCCAGGGTGCAGTGAGACAGCCAGGACAGACAGGTGGGCCTTGGGACCCTGGCAGCATGACATGCCTGACCTGCCGCTGATGTCATTGCTCCGGGGATCCCCCCTCCCTGCTTAAAGAGCCCTAAACATGGCTGAGAAGAGAAGGCTCCAGGGAACGGCCGCGTTTGCTCATGGGCAACCCCACGGCCCCTGGCCCCTGCATCCCTCGGGAGGGAGACGGCTGTCTGTGGGCTCTGACTCTGTCCGGAAGGCGGCTGCGGACCGAGTGGTGGCTGTGGCCACCGGCGAATGAATATGGCATCTAGAGTTTTTCTTTTGAAATTAGATTACGTTTCACCGATCAATAGCTTCTTCTTCATTTAATCTTCCTGAGGCTGATAGTGAGCTAGGGAGAGGGTAAGAGGAAGGCTTTATGAAACGTGCCCCATTTTCTGCTTGTTCAGGCCTCTCCCGACCGCACGGCGGAGTGGGTGGAATTCTCGCCTGGACTTTTCTCTGCTTCTGCGACTGCACCTGCGCCCCATGGAGGAGGGTGGCGGTGGAGAAGCTGTGCCAGGCCCGTCCAGGGTCCGGTGCCCGGGTCCAGCATCCTGGGTTCTGTGGAATGCTGGCAACCTGGGTCCAGCCGCCTGGGTCCAGCTGCAGAATCAGAAGCGGTCGGTCCCCTGTCGGTGTGGCTTTGCTGCATGGTGTTGGCTTCGCCACCACCATCATTCACCCTAATCAGCCACGGGCAGCCCAGGGGCAGGCACCAGGCTCTCAGAGCTGCCGGGTCCCTGGGACTAGGGCTGGGGGGCAGGGGTGTGCTGGGCAGCCAGGGCCCCCCGGATGGCTGGCAGCAGCCACGCCAAGAGAGGCTCCCCCTGACTTCCCTGGGAAATCTCAGCCCCTCGTAGATCGGCAAGTCTGGATGGTAGAGTGGGGACGGTGTCCCGTTTGGAGGCATACAGGCTCCCACCTGGCAGCCTTGGGAGCTGTGCGGGTCACTCAGAAACCTACTCAAGACAGCCCAGCGTCCAAATCCTGCCCTTCAAGCATATCCAGGAGCACCTTTTGGATTATATTTTAGGATTTGCCATAAGACCCATTTTTTTTAGTTTCATGGGATAGGAAATCTAAGGAAAGGGTAATATTTTTAGCAAATGCAAACGCTGATACACTGGACTTTATTTCGAGACTGTGCGAGGCTGTTTAGCCCAGGAAGCACTCATCCTGTAACAGTGGACATGGCACGTCATTTCCATGCCCCGCCACTCCTGCTCTGTCCCTCGTCCTGGCTTTGAGAGGGACCCTGCCCTCCGCCATTGCGGGATCTGAGATGCTGCCGGAGCTCCTGGCTGCTTAGGCCGGGCCTAGCGGTCACTAACGCAACTGAGTTGGTCGAATGGGCTCTAAGTTGCAGGAACGGAATTGTTTCTGTGTCCTGGGGAAATGGGTCCCATGCGGCTCGCCTCAGTAGGCTGCTTCCTCAACGTTATGCTGCGCTAGCACGCGTCCAGGCAGCCCCTGCGCCGTGAGGTCTGGCCGCTGTGTGACAAGGCGTGGCGGGGTGCGGCCCGGCAGGGATGTGATGTCACAGCAAATGATCCGTCAAGCAACCTCCCCTTGGACACGTTGTTCACCTGATGGATCACCTGCGTGGGTCCCTGCCAAGGTGGTTCAGCTGAGGGAAGACACTGGCATTCTGCAATGTGTGCATGTTATCGCAGAAAGAAAGGGAGGACGGAGCGAGGGAAGGATGGAGGAGGGAGGGAGGGAGGAAGGAGGAGGGAGGCAGGGAAGAAGGCAAAGACAGAAGGAGAGAGGAAGGATGGGGAGGGAGGGAAAAATGGAGGAAGGAGGCAGGGATGGACAGAAGGAGGGATGAAGAGAGGAAGGATGGAGGGAAGGAAGGAGGAGGAAGGATTTTCACTTTTCTTACATCTCTGAGTCATCGCAACCAAGCAAATTTTGTGTGCCTAAGAGCCAGGGCTGCAGCCCCAGGGACAAATTCCATGGAAGGCCTGCCCGCAGGCGTCCCTTTAGCTGCCAAGGGGACCCTGAGAGGAGGTGGCGGGTGCACGCTCCTCCCCCACTCCTGCCAAGTTCCTGTGTTGCTGGGGGTTGGGCCTCTGGAAAGAGTCTCCTGCATCCACTGCACTTGTGTTGGCCATAAGACCAGACACTGGATTCAGCCGGGCTATTCTTTTGCAAGGTCATTGCCTAGAAACACCCCACACGTGTTTGTTACCTGTTGGGCCCCAGGAGGGAGCCGTGCTGTCCAGCTCTTTCCATCCTCTCCCCTACTGCTTCTGTGTCTGGTGTTTGGGGTGCTCCATGAATGTTTTGAACCAAAGCAAGCCGAAATTGCTGCTATGGTGGAATATTTAAACACTGTGTAGGCCTCCAGACCCGCTAAGGGTTTGGACTCACCCCTGGATCATAACTCCACGTGAAGCCCCGTGTCACACAGCCTGACATCAGTGGAGGTACATGCTGTCCACATTTCCATCCAGCTTTTCAGACATAATCTTATCAATGCATTTCTGAACTCTGATTTGAAAAGCAGTTTGTTACAAGTGCGTCAGTTTGCCTGTTCACCTCAAAGATGAGGGGACGAGCAAGTGAAATTTCTCACTGATGCACAGAAATGCCGCCCCAAGTGGCCACACCGGGTCTCCCAGGAGAGGAACGTGTCAGCCCAGGGCTCTTCGGGACCAGGTCTCTCCCTCCCTCGTCCTGCATGAAGACATTGAAATGCTCAGTCTCGTCATTGTTTGCAAGATCAGTTTCCTAAATCTGGGAGCAGAGAACATCCGGGAGATGGAGAAATGTGCTCTATGTTTCGGTCACGCCTGTCGGATACACCCGTTAGTAACTCACTTTAGACTTTGTGCCCAATGGAACCTAAAACAAGCGAGCGGTGTGCAATGTTGGCTTGGAAGGGGTAAAGAAGGAAGGAAGACATTATACAATATTATATTCTGTGAGTCATGAAAACACGTAGCCGCCTGATACTTTATACCTTTACCAAGACGCATCAGACCATTTGAGCAGGACAATGGCTACATTTGAGTCTTTCTGTCTTTATGCTTTTGGTGTGTGACCGGGGGCGAACATGTGTGTGCATGGGAGTGAGCGTGTATGTGCACAGGCATGAGCATGTGTGTGCACACATCACAGACACAAACCCTCCTTTCTGATTGCTTGGACTTTCAGTAATAAACACAAACATCTATAGTTCGAGATCATTCAGTTTTCCCAAATAATTGTGCTCTACCAGGAATGAAGGACAAGGAGCCCCCAGGACCATGGGGGCTGATCTGATGACTTCCTTGACAAAATATTTTATTTTATTTTATTATTTTCTTCACTTCAGAGCTGTGTACCTTCTGCTTTGCTCGACAGAGCTTAGTGAGTCGGTGAAGGGCAAGGTGTGTGCACCACGATGTGGGCTCTAGGCATTTCGTTACCCTCTTAGTAACCTGAGCCCGCCTGGTGCAAAAGCGTGGTTTCAAATTCTGCCCTTGAAACGTGGACTAAGCAGCGTGGCTAATATTTGTCCCTGTGCTGTCAAACATGTCACTGAATCTAGAGCTGACGACAGCTTAGTAGCCAGGTCCTCGGTCAATGTTACTGCAGCAGCGTCCCGCCACCCCACCGGTAAGACGTTTGGATTTATTTGAACAATAGGCGCAGAATGATGCCTAGTTAAGACCAGCACCTGGTTATGTGTATATCATCACAACTCATGGACACCCAGAGTGCCCAGATGACAGGGACAGAATTTGCTCTCCAGGGAGCAAACAGCCTCGATGCCAGAAGTCACGGCTCCTCTTTGGCCCTGCCCCCTGCGTGACGAGCACACCCAGGGCATGGGGCACCCCAGGGCCCGCCTGGTGTGGAGGCAGCATCCGCTGATAATCCGACTTCCGTGATCATTGCTGGAATGGATTTATTTTTCCTTCCTTCTTGTTTAAAAACGCAGACAGGCTGGTCTCTGCACACACTTTACTGTTGGTTGATTTGTATCTGTTTCTCTCAGATAGCCTCCCATTTCACTTTCCAACTGTCGGCATCTGAGTATGAGAACAGATAATTAAACATTCTTTTTGTCAATTTATGACATGAGAAGGTTGGAATGACACTTGTGTGGAATGTTTCCTAACAGCTTAAGTCATCTATGTTAGAAACCACGTTCAGACGGAATGACTTGAGATTGTCTTGTGCTTCTACTTCCACGAAGAAAGTGAGTGGCCCCCCGGGTGCCTGGAGGATGTGGTCGGTGGAAGGTCTGACTTTGGACTTCAGCTCAGATCATGATCTCACAGCATGGAGCATGGAGCGTGCTTAAAATTCTCGCTGTCTCTCTCTCTGCCCCTCTCTCCCACTAACGCTCTGTCTCTCTCTCTCTCTCAAAAAAAAAACTAATAAAAAAGAAAAGAACATGAGTAGTGAACCCTAGCCACTGGATGATGCCGGCTCCCACCCTCTGGGGCCACGTGCCAGGCTTTCTTTTCATAACAAAGTTGTCTGATAATTGCTGACCCATAAAAGGAAGGGAGGGCCCGATGAATAAATACTTACGTGCAAAGAAGTTCACATGACTTTAGAGCTAGCTTTCCTAAATACATGCATTTTTAAAAATATTTCTGAATATTTAAGTACAAACATATTTCACGCACATAATGTTTTCCCTTAAAAGGATCTTAGGATTGTGGGAGAAGACACAGTGTGCTCTCTCTCCAAGAGCCATTTCCCTGATCCAGTTTAGTTAACCACATGGAACCCAAAATTCTCTTCCAGCCCACAGGTGGACGCTAACTTAGCCAGAAGCAGTCCGCCCGGCCCTCCCTGCCCACAGGGTCTTAGAAGGGGTGGTCGTCTCCGGTATGTGGGGCTCAGGGGTTGGGGGACAGCTTCAGGCTGGGGACACAGGCATCAGCATTTGTCCAGAGGAACCCTGCGTCCAGTGAAAACGCTGGAGAGCGGGGAGCGCGCCTGCCCCTGTGGACCTGGGCGCTCCGCTCTCACGCCTGGCTGGCCGTTCTGCTGGGACCGATACGTGCACTGACCCATGACGGCGACACCCTGTCCTTGGGCTCCTGCGAGGGAGACGAGAGCCCAGGAACAGCAGGACCCGAATGTGTGCCCATGAGTGCAAAGGGGAGGGCCTCCAGCGGGCCAGCAGCAGGGCTTAGCCTTCGGGTCCACGCTGCCTGAGAGCCGGCAGCAGCGCACCTGTGCCTCTGTGCTTCTAGGGACACCAGGTGGTGACAAGTGTCCTGGAGGCTTGGCGGGGAAGGGACTGACCAACAAGGGGAATGGGGGAATTTTAGGGCAATGTAACTTTTTGTGGGGTGGGGATCACAAAGGTAAATTACATTTGTCAAAATTCTCCCAACTGAATACATGTATGACATGTAATTTATTCCTTAGTAAAAAGAAAATCAGAGAAATGCAGAGGAAGACACAGAACCTTCCATCCGTGAGCAACGATGGGACACGGAGGCTGTGCTCCCTGCTGCGTCCATGGGTTGGACCAGTAACGTGGCAGGAAATTGGCCTTAGGAAGTTGAGCCACAGAATACTCTCCTCCCGGAGGTAGGGACTAGTAATTTTCACAGATAACACATTTTTCTTATTGCGTAATCTGTTTTCTTGGAGCTTTTTAAAAAATTCTTCAAGGCCAAAGCCCCCTCCTGACTGGTCTGCAGTCATAACGCATCCCTCACCACACCCATAGCAGCACTGCAGTCAGCGCAATCATCCTGCTTTAGAAGATGAGGCATCTTTGGACCAGAGAGGTTACATGATGTATCCGAAGTCACAGTGACGGTATGTGGGGCCTGGGACCCGAGTTTCTGACGGTACAAACCCTCTCGTTCCAGCTGCTCTGTGTTGTTTCCTCAAGCTACCAGCGGCTCTTGATCTCTTTCTCTCCTCTTTACACCATACTTGTGTTCTTATTGGTAAATTATCTCTGTCCTGTGAAGTCAGTGCTGGAGACATGTTGACTGCTCTCTTCCTCCTTTCCTGCCCCCAAGAGAATGCCTCCTGGCGGTGAGCACAAGGGTAAAAGTTGAAGGCTCACCACGTGGTTGCCATACGGCTTCATGGAGAGAGATGGAGACCCTGGCCTCCACTCCAGGAACCCTACTATGGCCTCTAAAACCGAGGGTAGCCTGGGACAAGAGCCCGTGTGTAAAGTGGAGCCCAGTGTGTGACTCAAAGGTCGGTTTTGAACAGCTAAGTGGGCATTTAACACATTTTAACATCTTGAAGTTCTTTGTACAGGTCAACCCTACTTTGAATCTCCACCTACCTGTCCATTCAAGTATGAATTCATTCTCTATCAAGTATGTTACCACTCATGTGGTTTTTCAGACCCCTCGTGCAGCAGGTGCAATCAGAAGAGAAGCAGAACACAGATATTTATGCCTTCAGACAATCATGTAAGCTTCAGGTAAGAATCAATCTTTTGGAGACTTGTCTGAATTTGGCTCTCCTATTTTAAGCATTTTTACCTGGGCATTTTTTTTCCCTATAGTTTTTGTTCATTTGGCCTCTTAACTCTGCCTTTCAAACCAGCACTAAAAGGAATTTTACCACTTGGCTCTTGAGTTCATTTGGGCTGCACTTTGGATTGAGCTGGGATGAGGGTATTTGAAGAGCCGCCAACATTGAGACTTGTCACGTGTGATGTTGGATGAGTGTTTTTTACCTTCCTGTCTTTCCACCAGAAATAATTTATTGATTCTGTCCATCTTTTACCCCAAAACATGTGTTGAGTGCTATCACAAGCAAGGTTTGGAGTAGGAATCTGCATCCATCTCTGATTCTAACCAATTGGATGTGTTGACAATATCCCTGTAATTTCTTGTTTTCGTGGAGATCTTCTGGAGTTACTGGAAAATCCAACCTGAGAAAAGGCTGACTCCTAACTTCTTTCCTCCTCCAGGCTGGCCCTGATGCTTCCTGTTCTGTGGTGTATGCTCCTTCCTGCCCATTGTCTATGTTCAGAACAATGGATTTATTTTAGTATGCTCTTCTGTCTCCCAATAGGTAAATAATGTCAAGCCATGTGAATTATTTCTTATCGATGTCTCTAACATCACAGCTACTGTCATCATCCATAGTCAGTCCCCTAGGTACAGATTTCCTTCCAGTATGTTCTATGACTGTGTCCAAATTAATCTTCCTTTAATGCTTTCATCATATCATTCCCTTAGTAAAAGTATTCAAAGGCTCTGTTTCGCCTGTGAGATAATATTCAAAGCTTTTTGCTCAGAATGCAACGGTCACATACTGACTTAAACTAACTTCAGTCTAATAAACTGGAATTAACACTGAGCTCCAGAAATCTTTAAGCCCCGATGTCTAATAGTAAGTAGAGCTGGCCAACTTAATGCTGCTCACACTGTTCCTATTTCTACATCTTTGTTTTGGTAAAAATAAGTTAGTGAGGTCTGGTTATCTAAAACTTCTGCTTTTTAAATAAAAGTATTAGAAAAATTGAAGAATGACATCACATGATACAGTCATATATTAGATTGTTTTCATTGTAGACAGAGTTGTGTTTCTACTCATGGTTATCCTAGAGGTTGAATCAGTTCTTCCAAAGTCTGAGGTGACTTGCAGAAGAATCCCAAAGGTCCAGGGGGGTCGATGACATGGCCATGGAGCACAATTCATGGAATGTGGAAACATGGCTTGTGTGTTCCCAGAGGGGTCGCAGAGCCAGCCAGGAAAGGCTGAGCTTACCACACTGTTAGGTGTGGTGTCTTAATTATCCTTATTTATGATAAAAGGAAATATAAATGCTGAATGGTGGAGGAGTCTGGAATGCACAGGCTATATGACCTTGCTAATTTCTGCTCCCACACACCCTTCACTATAGCCAGGTAATCTACCCACTTATTATTTTAAAGTTTTTCTTTAGAGAGAGAGAGAGAGAGAGAGAGAGAGAGAGAGAGAGAGAGAGAGAGAGAGAGAGAGAGAGAGAGAGAGAGAGTCAGTCCATAAGTGGAGGAAGACCAGTGAGAAGGACAGATGGAATCCTAAGCAGGAGCCTTGCTCTCAGCACAGAGCCTAATAAAGGGTTTGAACCCATATACTGTGAGATCATGACCTGAGCCGAGATCCAAGAGTCAGAGACTCAACTGACTGTGCCACCTAGAGCCCCGATCTATGCACTTATTTTTGAACATGCCCAACCCACGCTAGATTTTCTGGCCTGGAGGACTTTTCTTCTCCTCCAGACACCTTTCACATCCTTCGAGGCTGACCCTCGTCCCACCTCCTCCCTGAAGCAGGCCTTGATATGGCCACAGTCTGCTGGGCAACTCTGAATGGAGCTATTGGTTAAGTTGGCTCAGCCACCAAGGGTGATCAGTCCTTGTGGGATCATGGAAGGAGGAGTGTGGACTTGGACCTGCTAAGGAGTCTGGAAGGGGGCAGGTTTCCCATGGAGAATGTGCCTTGCTCACCCACGCTGGTGGGAATGAACAATGGAGGCTCAGCATGGAGCTCCCACATGACCCAGCGATTCTACCTGTGGGCACATACCCTGGAGAACTGAACGCAGGGACTCAAAGAGGCAAACCCAATGCCTGTTCATTGTGGTGGTGTTCCAAACAGCCAAATCGTGGCACAATAGCCAAAAAGTGGAAGGGACCCTAGTATCTTTCAGCAGCAGATGGTAGCTGAATGAAACTGTGCCCTGTCTACACAACAGGATATTATTCAGCCACAGAAAGGCACAGACTGCTGACCCCAGCTCCAACATGGATGGACCTTGAAGCATTGTTCTAAGTGAAAGAAGCAGACACTAAAAGTCACATATTGTGTGATTCTGTTTCTATAAAATATCCAGAATAGGTAAATCTGTACACATGAGCCATAGATTAGTGGTTTCCCAGGGCTTGAGGGAGGAGGGATTAAGGAGTATTTTCTAAATAAGGGCCTCTTTCCACATTTCTGAGTTCAGGGTGTTAGAACATAGCATATTTCTCCAGGGGTCACCATAAACCCACTGCCAGTGGTAATTAAGTGTCAGAACATTTTTGTCCCAGGGCTCCTGGTGGCTCAGTTGGTTAAGCATCGGACTGTTGATTTTGGCTGAGGTCATGATCCCAGGGGCTTTGTGCTGAGTGGGGGTTGGGGGGAGCCTACTTAAGATTCTCTCTCTCTGTCCCTCTGTTCTTCATCCCTGCTTGCTCACTTTCTAAAGTAAAGATTAAAAAAATAAAAAGAATTTTTGTCCTTCCACCTGGGCCCCCCTTGGGCTGCCAAGCCTGGCGGCCGTCCCCCAGGCCTTTCCCCCTTGTCTGTAAGAAAATCCACCCTCAGAGTACGGATCAGGAAATAAGTCTGCTTCCAAACGGGGTCGTCAGTGTCATTTTCTGAAGCCACACTTGGGTTTTAGCAGCTCCCCATGCTTTATAAATGTGAACTCCTGGATTTACAACCTGGTAATAACACTGTGGAGTCCAAGGGACTTCCACAGGATATGAACCGGGTCCAATGACAGCAGATGCCTTGCAGCCATCGCTGGGGGTCTGCTGTGATGCCACTTCTGTTGTGAGAGCCCTCTGACAGCCAGAGGGCAGGGGTCCCAGGTTTGGAGGAAGAACAACTACTACCAAGAGAGATGGCCTGAAAAATCAAGTCCTTCCCACACGCATGTGCTCTCTTGCGTGATGTGAATGTCTTGTGTGCAGTGAGCCCAAGGTCAGGATGAAGGCTATCTGTGAATGACATGAAGTATGACTTCAGTTTCCATCCACCCCACCTTCTAGATTATCCTTTCATTTTCTTCTGCCACATCCGATTCTCTGGAACCATCCCGAGTCCTGTCATTTCAGGTCAAGGCCATCAAGTGCCAACTCCTCCTAGCGCAGACTATTCCCCTTAATCCAGCCCTGTAAAGTCCCATCCCCCTAGTCCCTTCTCTTAGAACTCCTTCACTTTTCCCAGACCAGGCGAGGCGTTAGGCAGGTCAGGCAAGCAGCCTTTGACTTCATGTTACCTCCACCTGTCTGTCCTTCCAAAGCATAAGACGTCCCCCATTAACTAAAGGTGGACTTGGGTGCAGGACAAAGTGACTTTGGTCATGAGCATATTTCAGGAGCCTTTGGTGCCACTCATGCACCAAGCTGGCCTGGGGCCCCCTCTTAGCAAGGCCGGGGTCACCTGTTTTCTGCATTAACGGCCCCCAGTCCTGGAGCTGGAGGCCTTGGGAGGTGTGCGTGACGTCTGAGTCCAGGAACCTATTCCTCCCCAGTCACGAGGGTTTTGCTCCCTCTCAGGGTGTGATTTAGCATCTAGGTTGTGATTTAATGCTAATGCCACTAACGTCAGATGAGGCCATCCTGGAAATGAATGAGAGATTCAGAGAACAGCTCCAAGATTTCCCTGGGCGGCCCCGAGATGAGTGGATTGGCTGGAGGCCGAGGGCGCGCTGTGTCATTTGGGGAAGAATACCTTCTGACACTCCCCACGACCCCCCTCAAAGTGTGGGCGCTCTCAAAAGTATTGTGAAATATTTTAACGACCGCCGTGACTACCGGCAGCGCGATTGGAGCAGAAGGGGAAACACTGTTCATGCGTTATTGCTCGGCCCGCGCTCCTCCACAATAACTAGGTAGCCTCCAAAAAACTGGCCTTCTAGGGCAGAAATTAAACACCCGCCAACAGCTGTTCAAGGAAAATTGGTTTCTAGCTGGATTTCTTTTTCTTTCAGTGTGGATGCTGTTGGGCTGACCTGGCTTCTCCCCGGTATTAAGTTCTCCTGCGAATGCCTGGCTGGGAGGAATTGATGCGCGGCTCTGGCGTCCGCTCCCTCCTCAGAGCGCCGGCGTGTGCTGGGTCCCCGCCCGGCCTCGCTGGGCCGGGGACAATATTTCATTTACATGCTTGTGTTTAAAAAGGGAGCGATTCTGAGTGATGGAAACATGTGCCGGTTGTTCCTTACAGTCCCGGTGTAATAGCCGGTAGATTGCGCTCTCAGGAATGAATCAGGTACCAGAGGGCTGACAAAATGCTCGAACACATGATCCTATATTTACAGGACACTATCTCATTTTTAATAGAACTTGTCCAGGAAAGGATTCCAAACAAACTTCAATCGCCTGGCCCCCGAGAAACAGCTGTGGGGATTCATATTCTGAACTGGTCCATAATTTTAGGTCTCTGGTGCAATTTTACTAACTTCCTCGCTCTGCCCTTCTCCTGGTTCCCGTCTGCCACATTCCATCATAGACCCTCCTGTCTCCCTGCAACACTCTCCCGGCCACACTCCTGCAATGCCCCCTCCTGTATGAGTGGAACCCTCGGAAGGATCTCCCAGGCTCTGCAGCAGTCTCTTCTGGCTCTTGTCCGGCTTCAACATTCCCATACGAAGTGGAGATAGGCATGTGCCTCTTTCCTGATGCCGCCTAACAACTTAAGAGATCTTATTTTTTTTTCTTCAGATGGCCGTATTTATTTATTTTTATTAGTCTGTCAGGAGTAGCGAGAATCTCAAGACTGAGAATTTCCAGCTTGCAGATGGTAAATCTTTTCTGTGGCTAACGTCATGATAATAATAAGGAGGATGCTGGTACTAATAATGACAGTCTTTTTATGTTGGAAAATGCATAAAAATAAAGATAAACAAGGAATGGGGAATGAAAACATGGTGAATATCAGGGACAAGGCTCTGAGAACTCCCTGATAAAATGGATCAATTTACAAAACATTCATGGGGGCTTTTAAGAACTGTGAATTTGTCAGGGTGCTCCGAAGCAGCAAGCAGCAGGCGACAGAGGGAATGTCTTTAGAAAAAAAGTGCCCTGATGCTCGCCAAAAATCTGTGCAAGAGTTATTCCTAATGCCTTTCCCCCCTCTGCAATATGAATGCAGATTTGGAAGCTCTTTCTCTTTGGGAGTGAGCAGGGTAATTTAACGAGCTGTTTAGAATTATCAAATGTCTTTGAAATTTCCAGATATTCTATTCCTGAAAATGGCACGCGAAATGGCTCAGGTACTATTCTCTTTTCCTCCCCCAGGCACTGTCCCTCCCGTGCTATTATCTGCGGTGTGATTTACTTGGCTCTGCCCAACAGACAAGTGTCTGAACGAGGGGGGTGCGGCCAGTGTGCTGTCGGTCCACACTTCTGTGAAATGGGGGAACTCATCATTCACCAGAGTCGCTGCCGACAGAGAAAATGCTTGCAATTCGGACCGTGGAACCCAATTGCAGTGAACTAAACAGCATGGTGAACCAGCCATCCAGCAGTCAGAGAGAAGCACGCTTGTAGTTTTTCTGAGATTTGTCAGCATGGGAACGACTCAATCCAGGGAAGGTGATGGGTGTGGAAATGAGGGGCTCGGCCGCGGGGGCCATGGGGATGGAGACCTGCCGTATTGCCTTTATCTCCAGGTGGAGGTTGCCCTCCAGCATTCAAGCAGACATTCGTGGGGAGGGTGCTGTTGTGAACACTCTTTGGTCCATGGCCACGGTGCACAAGTCTAGAGGCTGCCTCTGGCGCGTGGGGCACTCACCTTGCAGCCTCTGGGGAGGTCAGCCGGCCCCGCAGCGCCCAGGCTCCTTGCTGAGAGCGCCGCTCTTCTCTCTCCATTCTTTGCTCTCGGGTGGTCTTCTTACATAACAGAGGCTTCATTGGCGAGAAGCAGGTGTGAGGTCTGTGCTGTTCTTCTATGGACATGACTATCATGTGGTCACTGTTCTCGTAAAAGAGAATGGCAACTGGGGAGGAGTTTCGTAGCTATTTTAGAACTTCTTTCGCAAGGTCTCCCCTACATTGATTCTTAACAGCTCAAGACTTATTAAAAATGTTCCAGCCACATCCTGCCTTGACGTGGCAGGCCCCACGGTCAGAGTGGTCACCTGCCCCATCCCCTTCTCCAAGGGGGCAACCATTAATTACTGCCAGTCTCTAACTTAACCCAGCTCCTGACCCAGTGCCCCTGACCCGGTGCCCCTGACCTGGTGTCCCTGACCCGGTGTCCCTGGATTACATCCCACTGTCTCGAAATTTTAGGGTCAATTTTTGACTAAAGAAATGATTGCTCATGTGTTAATCTTTGGGGATGACATTTTAATTTAACTGAGATCTTCAGGAACGTTACAGAGTGGTCTTCTCGTGTGGCTTGGGTTGGGCAGTGCAACGTGCAAGTGCTGATTTTTCAGGGTCCCAGAGTTCAGGAAGGCTGACTTATGTTAACACATCTCACAGGAGACTGACATAGGAAACCAGAGTGCCAGTTCATTAATTTACAGTGAGTAATATAACTGTCAGGTAGACCAGATGTTCACTTGGTCCTGACCGACACATTCTCTCCCTACGGGCAGGCTACTTGGGAAGTCAAGTCAAACACTCAGAAAAGAGCCTAGGGAATGGACGGCCAGAACAAGGTTTGATGATTCCAAGGCCTAGCTGCATCATACCACGCACCTGTGAAGCAGGGTGGACACGTAGTCCAGGTGACAGGTGCCCCACTCTCAAGACCAGTACTTGGATGAGTTCTGTGAAACCTTGTCTCAGTGACTGTTCTTTCCTGTGTTTCCATTTTGGATCTACTTCCTGTCATGTCAAAGATTGTCTCCCTCTACATTGGTGGTATAGTTAGTAAGGGTGCTGTTAATTCTTGCAGGCCATCTCACTGATGGGCGTGTGTATATGTGTGTGTGTGTGTGTGTGTGTGTGTGTGTGTGTGTGTGTGTGTGCATGTGTGTGTAAGCCTCTGGTCATGCTATGTTGATTGTGTAGTTGGATTCTCAGAGGGAAACTTTGTTCCCAGGTCCTGGCCAAGCTCCCCTGTGCAGCGTCCATGTGGATCCCCGTTGGCCCCTTTCATTCCTGACTCCCTTACCCACCTCTCGTGATTACCCAGCTCACTATTCCTAGGACTGCAGGCTTTGTTTCACCTTCGGCATTTCCTGGGCTGTCAGTTGCTCATAGAGGCTGTCAGAGAGGTCACAGCTTTACTGTTCATCACCCAAGCTTGTCAGAAGGAGCACGTGGTGGACAAAGTGAAGTGTCCTTAAGTGTGAGACATGGGATTCCCAGTCTTTCTGATATTGCTGTTGGACTTGATCTTCTTGACTTTGTGTCTGCTGAACGTCAGATGGATGTGGCCACTCACATTACAGCAACGACACCCACAAACCCGTTAGTGTGGGAGCACTTAAAAACTTCCTGTCACCAAATCCCCCCTTACAATTGCATTTGGTGGATGCTTATCTTGATTTTGGTGGAAATGCCTTTCAGATGTGGTCGTGGATGGCAAACATTCCTCTTATTTATTAACACCCCAGTGCACACAAATGTTAATTGGTTAAGAGAGAGTAGCCACGAAATATAAAAACGTATTCATAGTAAGTGTGTGTATGTATAACACAATATACACATATGTGATGCCTCTGTAAAGACCTATCAAACCAACAATAAAAAATTCTTCATATAAATAATTTCCAGCTTTATTCTCAGTAAGTCATGAATTCATTCTTTAGACATTGATAAGAAGGTAGTTTGACTTTGATAGATAATAGGAACAGTGGGTGTTATGTTTGCTTCGATCCAGCCAGGATGCCTGTGTGTAATCTACAGATTTCTCTGAAAACCATCCTTGCAATGAAGACACTCTTTTCTGCTACTTAGAGGGAGTAGCTGATGCTTCTAAGGAAGGGGTTTGGCAGTGTTCCAGGACTTCGGTGATTGTTGAATAAAAGAAGTGGCCTTCGGGCACCTGGGTGGCTCATTCGTCTAAGCCCCCGACTTCAACTCAGGTCATGATCTCATTCATGAGTTTGAGCCCCACTTGGGGCTCCGTGCTGACAGCTCAGAGCCTGGAGCCTGCTTCAGATTCTGTGTCTCCCTCTCTCTCTCTCAAAATAAATAAACATTAAAAGAAGAAAAGAAGAAAAGAAGTGGCCCTCCTTCTACCGAAGTCGCCCTTCTGCTTTGGAAAGCTTTGCTGAACATTAACCCGGGCTCCCTCTTCCCCAGAGCATCACCGACATGCTCATTTTGGTCCATCTAGCGTTCAATGGGCATCCACCCACTGCACCACTCACCTGAAACCAGCTTCCACAGAAGTTACACTAGGACGTAAATAGACACGCCAACAACCACGAAAAGTCCTGACGAGGTTGTTCAGACCCCTAATTGGAAGCTGGAACCAGAGCTCTTCCTCTATAATTAGCATATCACACTGTAACGTTCAGTCAGCCATGTTCAGATACCTGGTTGCTTTCTTTCCCCTTGCTGTCTGTATCCCGTCGCCACGTGGAAGGAAGCGCCTGGCCCTCCACGGGTGAACAGAGTGCGTGGCGTGATGTTTTGTGAGCATGATGTGTCTGCAACTCTCATTAATTAAAAAGACAGCTGTTACCCTAAAAAAAGCACAATTCACTTAATGACAGATATTTTAGATGTGTATGCTAATTTCAGGGTTTTCGCCTCGCCCCCAGGAAGCAAACGTGTGGATGGGAAGCTGCTGAAATGTAATGTGTGATATGAGCTTATTTCTGAGCAAGCCTGAGAGGAGGGTTGGTGAACTTTCCTCCCAGGACCAGACATGTGCCTGAAGAGCCTGGGACCAGTCCTGGAGACGCGTGACAAATCGCTTCCCTGCTGTGGAACAAGCCCGTTCCTTCTGCAAAGTCGCGTCCTGTTCTCCACTATGGAAAACCATCAAAGTCTCTTTTGACATCTATGACATGAAATAGTGAAAACAGTGCAGAAAGATGCTGTCTTGTACCTAATGACCTTGTGCTGAGAGGGGAGCAGAAACAGCTCATTAGAGTGATTTAATGTGGTATTTTGTTAAAACTAAATCAAAATAATCTATGGAATGTGGCTGAGATGCATCCGAACTTGAAACACACAAGACCGTGCTTTATCTCTTTGTTTTCATTTTGCAGCTAAATGGAATTCTAAATTTGAAATACTACAGAACAGGATGCTTTCCAAATTAAAAAAAAAAATTTTTTTTCCCCAAAACAGGCTCACAATCTTGAGATAGTCGCATAGCAGGAAATAAACAAGACTTGGCTCTATATTTGAAGCTGTGGTACAAACAGAACTAAAAAGAAAGAAAGAAAGAAAGAAAGAAAGAAAGAAAGAAAGAAAGAAAGAAAGAAAGAAACATACAAATATATGTATGAAATGAGGGAGAGGAGAGGAAGATTATTTTAGAAATAATACCTAGAAAAACAGTTCAGTAATTCCCAGGAACTCAAATTAGCTCTGTCTTCAATAGGGTTATCTATTGTTTTCTTCTGGAAGGGATTTTATTGTGCTGTTTCCCTCATCCCTTCAGAAGGAAGGAGCTCAGAGCTGCACTTGCAAATTGCCAGTAGGGAAATCCTTGATCTTCACCCCTATTGAGATTTTCAAAAGATACCAAAAGCTGAAATCTGCACTTTATGAAGTTAATGTTTTCTGGAAATTGCAGCAACACAAAAAGCAACCTTTCCCACCCTTCTTTCAATAGTTTTTGAGAGGATTCTGAAACTCTCTGTAGGTGAAAAGGAATCTACTCAACGGACTTGATTTTAAATCTCTGTTCCAAGTTCTCCTGTTTGTGTGAACTCCTGGGCAGAACTGTGCTCTATTTATTTAACATCAGCTCAAGTGGACAACTCCAGGTGAGTAAGTATTTGCCTCCAGAACAGGAGATGTGTCTGATTTGCACCCAGGGGTGCTACAGGTTGTTGATTCTGTTCCAGTAGGCAGTTGGTTAGGCTTGAACAGGATGCCTGGAGGCCAGCAAAGGGGGAGTCAGGGCCAGTTTTTGGGAAAGTTAGAGACCTATTCTGGCCACACTCCAAAACAAAGCCACAAGAAGCCAGATCAAAGCACACAGAGAGAAACCCTGACCAAGTAGGGGAGAAAGAGGGGGGCCTCTGCTCCCCAGAAATCCCCTCCCCAAATAATAAATATTCCACCACTTTGTTAACAACTGTCAATAAATGTTAGGGACCCAAACCCCAGGGTGCAAGGCTATCCCTTGAGCTGGCCTGCTCACATCTCAGGAGTATGTACTTTTGCTTTAATACACTTTCCTTCTTACACCCACTCCACCCCTGTGTCTGGTCCTTCTTCAACTCTTCCTTTGATGAGACCAAAAGCCTCCAGTGACATCCTCTGGATGGGCTGGGCAGAGACCTCAGTGTCCAGGGACTTCAAGGTCCCTGCTGCAACAATTCCATTCTGTCGAAAATATAATCCAAAAATGTGTTGAATAGGTGCTTTTTGTCAAATGAGGTTAACGTGGAGTGGAGCTCAACCTATCAATTTCAAATGCTCTGCTGGTGCCTGGATTGTAATTGACTCACATTGTTAATGTGAGTTATTTTTACTATTAATTAACTATTACAACGAGTCTTCAACACCTGTAAAACTAGGAGAGAAGCATTCTGTAAGAAAACTTCATATATATGTAAAAAAAAAAAGAATTCCATCTTTCTGCTGACATTTCCCCCACATCTGTTAAATTTCCTTTGGGGAGGATATAGTGTTAAACAAAATAAAAACAACAAAAATTCTCTTATTTTTTCTCAAAATGTAAATGTCCTTCACATATCTATAAAAAAATTATAATAAAACTCAAATAAATTGAGGAACAGGTTTAAATACACACATTTTCTGGTTGCCAATATGATAGAGTGAACATGAAATGTTGTCTAATTGTGTGCATCTGAGTCCACGAAACACTTGTGAACCATGGAATTTGTGCCCCAGTGACTGGTTCTCTAAGAATGGAGACCCTGATCAACATGAAGAGGGACTCACTGGGTGCCTATAAGGAACATGTCAAGGCCATGTCTTGTCATAGATGTCCCAATTAATGAAAGTCTCCTGATTCTCCAAGGATGTTGGTGAAAGAAAGAATGTCTGAAAATTTCAGAGGAGTCACTGAAAATTCCCTGCTTAGGGGTTCAGCTTGAATCGACCGTTTCTTCGATGAGTCAACTACTACACATTTAGCTTAACAACAGTTTGATCACGGAGAGTAAACATGGCCACAGCTGGGAGTCATCTTTTCACAGCTTGTGGTTCACCATGTCACAATCACTTTGTCATCTGGGCACCATGGAAGCTTCTAGACCTTACCCCAGAGCCCAGAGTTTTGCATTGTTATGTGACCTCTGGATAGTTGCTACATACCCTGAAGTTTGAGACTACTGTCTCCAGGAAGAGAGGCTATTCACACCAGACTTTATCAGAAGAATCAGTAAATGGAAGTCTGGAGGGACAGGTGATCCAAAGCTGGTGGAAGGTGTTATAAAGACAGATAAAGGGGAATGTAAACAAGGTGGATGTCCTTGAAGAAAGCAAATGGGTTGTAATGTGGGAAGTTTGTGTTGAGATAGGAGAAGGGAGGTTTTAACATATTTAATCATTTGAAAGAAGGGTGCTAAGGAAGGGTCCTGCTATGTGGATTGTTACCGCAAATATTTTTCAATTCAACAGAGCAGCAAGAATTTTAACACAATGAGGGTTTTCTCGAATCTGATGTTTCCAGATGCTACTCATAGTGTCCCCATCAGCAAGGACCTTTTCATCCATTTCAAAGCAAGACGGCTTCCTATGATACGGAAAATAGGATCCAGCAAAGAATGTCCTCTGATGTTTTGGTGAGGGTCCTCAGCACCTCCCAGAAGCAACATAAGGAAACATTCCTACCTGCCAAGGACACAGAGCCACACGGTTGGACCAGACATTGGACGGACCAGAAAGGTACTTCCAATGGGATGCTTGGCCATATGATGGCTGGACGATGGAGAAATGAGAGCCGTCCTGCTATAAAAGTCAGTGGAGTATCTCAGGAGCAAAGTCATGGTGCCCAGAACCCCCGCCCCCTCACCTCGCCCTGGGCTCATTCTCTCTTAGGAGCCTTGCTCCCTCCTTGTCCTCCTCACTGGGTCCATCCCAGCCCCAGATGCAACCCACACAGGGATGGGGAAAGCAGCAGCTTCGACTCCACAGGAAGGTAATTTGGAAATATTTCTCCACCTTTCTTCCTGCTATCTGAGAGACGTTCACTGACTACACCCAGGCTCTAACCACCAGCTGATGCCAGCCTCTGAAAGCTCAGCCACAGATTGCAAGTCAAATGCAATGCTCCCGAGCTTGGGCTCCTTTGTGGTTTTCTCCTTGAGAAAAAGCTTGCCAGGCAGAGTTCACAAACAGCAATTACTTTCTGCCTCCTCCCTGCCTGCGCCAGGCCTCTGCCTCATCTGGAACACCCCAGCACTTTGCCTGGTTCTCAAAAGCTGTGTGGGACTCTCCGTGCCGCGGTTCCCTGGGGCAGGAGCAAGGGACTGCCGCGGGGCTTCTGCCCCGTCCCTCTGTGTGATGTTCGCATCACCGGTGTGGGGAGCTGTCTGAAATGCTGCGTTGTAGGATTGTGTTCACCTTTCTGTAGCTCTGGGTATTTTTAAGTGGGAATTTTCCCCAAGGAAACAGTTTTGAGAAGCTTATTTTAAATTCTGTAATTGTAAACCAGCTCTTTAGCCACTTCTGATGAAGGATGTCCAACAGCCCGGGATTTCATGGCTGGAAACATTAGTTCCCATAAGTCAGACACACCCGCTTGGCCACCAGCAACAAGGGCACGTCTCTGTGGGACTCGAGCTCTTTGTCCAAAGCATCCTTTATCCCATTGTGTCTCCTCGTGAAAGCTACTCTCTCTGTTCCACGAATTCCTAGTGAGATTTTTCAGAAGCGTAGCATCTTGTGTATGATCAGACCCCTAAGCCTTCAGATAATTTTTTCTTTCTAGTTAATATCTTGAGCCAAAAAGAACAATTTCTTCGCCGTCTCTGGTTGCCTGGTCACGAGAACACAAGTAAAGTCGGAAACGTAGCTATTCCCTGTCTGGCTTCAGGCCATGATTGAATTCCTATGCACTTGCTTTTGAGATGCTTGGCTGTTTCCCGTTTGTTAATGATATTTGTGGCTGTCATTGACATGGTCAGACTAATTCCGATGCGGTTTATTAAAGGGTTAGCAACAGTGTGCAAATAAATTACAGTGGAGAACGCTTTCTCAGTGCCAGGCTCATTTTCAATTCAAAACTTCAATATGTGCCTTGAAAATCTGAAATTCATTTAACTTCCTTAAAAAAAAAAGACCATCTTGAACATCACTTTTTAACAGTATCTTAAAAGTCAATTTTAAAATGATAGAAACAAAACAAAATGAAATATATTTCCATGAAATGGTATTCGGTGGTATGTGCTTAAAGAATCTAAGAGACCTTAAACAGCATCGTCAAAAAACATGCACTGAAATTTTCTTGGTTCCTAACTTCAGATCATAATGCTCTAATTTCACATCACCATGTTGAAATTAAGGCTATAAACATTGTTAATTATGATTTCATGTCAAGTTCATGCACATTAATTTGGTGGTTGATGTCATTTCTGGTAGATGGCACACATTTGTGTCTAGAAGAGTTTCCAGATACATATTTATCTTTATCTTGGAATGTGAGATTAGACAACTCCGTGTGCTGATCGATCCGTCAGACACGTCGGCCAGTACTGAACTATTTGTGTGCCTCGTTGTTCCTGCTCGACTCCTATTTACTCTTACTCTATTCTATTGCCGGCAGAACATTAACGCAAAGCTGAATGCCAGAAGGCTAGGAAAGGGGTGAGTGGGTGAATAGGGTCCTGTGGGTTCCTGACGGATTGCTAAATAATAATACGGATCACGATAGTAGCAACTACTGATACTTCTTAAGTGATTTAAAAATGAAAGGCAGGATGGGAGTACTTTACACACATTACGTTGTTTAACTCTTGTGGGTTTTTAAAAAATGTTTTTATTTATTTTTGAGAGACAGAGAGAGACAGCACGAGCAGGGGAGGGTCAGACAGAGAAGGACACACAGAATCTGAAGCAGGCTCCAGGCTCTGAGCTGTCAGCACAGTGCCCGACGTGGGGCTCGAACCCATGAACCGTGAGATCATGACCTGAACTGAAGTCGGATGCTTAACCAGCTGAGCCACCCAGGTGCCCCAACTCTGTAACAACCATTGAGGTAGGAAATATTATTGGTCTCATTTGAGATAGAAGTTAATGAATCCGAATGTAAGTTCAAAGAAAGCAGGTATTTTTGTCTGTTTATCGACTACCGATCCCTAGGGCCAGGCATGTGGTAGGCAAGCAATAACCAGAGTTGTTCAGTGATGAATGAATACACTCACACCAAGCCACAGTGGCAGTGAATTTCAATCTCAGACCATCTGATTGGACATCCCAAAGCTGACATACTCCTGCTCTTACCTGGATGCCCTTCTCCTATTTAGAGCCACAAGACTGCCTGCTGGTTTCCCAAATGATGGCAGTTGGCCTCTCAACAACCTTGGTGTGAGAGCATTAATGAATGACTTGTGATTGTCTTCTCTGAGGTCAAGTGAACTACAGCCTTTTCCCTCTCCTCTTATTCCACTAGGCCATGGTCATGTTGAAGACTACAGCAAACTGAGTGTAATCATTCTACTTAATACTTATTGACTATTATGAACCAGACTGGCATTGTCACCATATTAGGTACATAAGATGATTTCATTTCTTCAGCAACCCGTTTGATCTCCTAACTGCTATTTTGAGATCACTATTAGTTTCCACATAGGTTATGGACCTGTGGGAGGGAGGTGATAGGGAGTTTCTTTGTATTCAACACTAAGCTTATATTCTTGGTCCTTCAATGCATTCTCTTCTAGTGTCCCTGTGGTCAATTCTGGGTCTAAATACTTATTTTGGTGTGTTCTGATTGTTATGCCCAAGATCACAATATTGTCCCCAAAAACTAGAGACTGCCAGGGAGACCGAGTCATGCATGCAAGAGCTAAAGGCATTTATTATTACGGGCTTATAAGCTCGGGCTCACAGACCTCACCAGCACAGTGGATCCATGCTGAGAGCCCCACACAAAGGCGGGGTAGGGCCTTTATGGGTTTGGGAGGGGGAGTTACAGGAGATTGTGACACAGGCACAGTGATCCAATCATTATCACCTAACATCATTGGCAGTAACTTTAACCATACACATTGTCCAGAGTGTTCGTTACTTTTTGCAGGACCCAATCACAATATTTAGAGTATTGACCAATTACAGAGTGGACCCAGGACCCAGGACCCTCACATAGGGTGTAACTAGCCTTAAGCAATAAGTGATTATCTATAGCTTCTATCTTTAGGCCTGCCCTTAGGAATGTTAAGGGTTTTAGCTGCCCTTAAGATTGGGTGTTACCAGGGTGGTCCCTCCTGCCTTGGGCAGCGTGTGCCCTTTTATTGTCTAATGATTCTGAGAAACCAACACTAGGCCTCCAAGGTCAGAGGGAAACTTGAAGCCTGTCATGGAGTCCGTTTGATTCAGACCTGCGTCCTTACATTATAATGTCATTTTGTCTGAACTCTATTTCTAGTTTAGGAAGCAGTGGGTGTGACTACTAGCTGGGTGCTATCTTTAAAATCCCATTCTCCTTTCCAAAAATCACATGTGCAAACCACATCTGTTTAAGTAATTGCTTCTAATACTATGAAACCTAAAATTTAATAGAAAATACTGAACTCAAAAAATAACAATGACGATAACTAAGTATCATGATTTCCTGCCGCCTGGGACTGTTTTAGATCTCTACAAGTGACAAGATCACAGCCATTTTATGAGGAAGGTCCTGTTGTTAACCTTTTGTTTGGTGTGTGGGTAAGGGACCTTCAGTGATTAGCAGAAGGTTCCAGGGCTGGTCAGTGGCAGAAGAGGGTTTGAACCCATTATGCCTGGCTCTTGAGAGGTCAGGGTTTTCAGTTTTTCAATGTCTTCCTGCCTTCTGGTAGAAGCCCTGTTGTTAGCTTATGTGCACATGAAGGGCATCGGTGGCTCCGTGAGTTTCTGGGACTTTCTACACACAAGTCAGAAGTCCATTTCCTCCCGTGAAGGTTAATTTTATGCATCAAGCTGACTGGGGTACAGGCTGTGCAGACTTCTGGTTACACAGTATTTTTGGGTGTGCCTGTAGTTGTGTTTCAGGAAGAGATTAGCATTTGAATTGGTGAATTGCTCCTCCAGGGGGCCTGGGGCTCATCCAATCATTGAGGAAGGGAGCATCCCCTCTGCCTGGTTTTGAGCAGGAACCTGCATCTTCTCCCTTTGGACAGGGACTTACATCAGCTCTGGTTCTAAGAACTTCAGACTCACTGGAATTTATACCACTGACTCTGCTGAGTTCCCAGCTTGCAGAGGCCAGATATTGGAACTTCTCAGTCTCCATAATTGTGTGACTAAATTCCTTATAATAAACCCTATTGAGTTTCTCTGGAGAACCCAATACTCTCCTCCCTCCCTCCCTCCCTCCCTTCCTTCCTTCCTTCCTTCCTTCCTTTCATCCTATCTTCCTCCCTACCTTCCTACCTTCCTTCCTTCCTTCTTCCTTTTGTTCTTTCCTTCCTTCCAACATCACCTTCAAGCACTTCAGCCAGACAGAGACAACAATGACTTAGCAGCCCTGAAGACCATCAGGTCTAATGAATAAATACGCCCTAATGGAGATGGCCAGTGATAGTCATTCATAGGGATTATTCTTAGAGCAAGGGGACTCTGCTTGTGTAATATGTCACACTAACTTTTATCTAGGAAATAGAGCCTCTGCTGGGGGATCACCTACCCCTCCTCGTTCATATATTCCCTTGGGGTCTTCTGGGAACCTACATTACCTTCCCTGGTACCTCCAACTGTGCCTGGGTGGGGGGGGTCTCAGGGATGAGCACCTGCTTTCTCCAGGGTTTTTAAACCAGGGCTAAGGAAGTTAGTCATTTCCATTCTCTTGTGCAGAAGATGAGTTTTCAGAACTTGACAGAGTTCACAGTTACCAGCATTCTGTCAGAGGCATCAGACAGGTCAAAGCATTTGCAGAAAAAGAGAAGAACACAGATGGCAGAAATGAACAGAGCTGCAAAGCATTTTGGTGGCGTTTGAGCCACTGGTTGAAAGCATACCTGATATTGAACCAGATTCAACCCTTGGTTTCTATCTCCACCTCCCAGCTCTCAACCCTTACAGGTCATTCCCATTCTGGCTCATTCGACCACATGTGACTTCTGTGCCTTAACCCAAAAAGCCCTACCTCTGTCAACATTAATCTTTGTTGTTGTTGTTGTTGTTGTTGTTTATTTATTTATTTTGGGAGAGAGAGAGAGTGCAAGAGTGAGCATGAGCAGGGAAGGGGCAGAGAGAGGGAGAGAGAATGCCAGGCAGGCTCCATGTTGTTAGCCCAGAGCCTGACTCCAGGCTCAATCCCACATCTGTGAGATCATCACCTGAGCTGAAATCAAGAGTCGGACGCTTAACCGACTGAGCCACCCAGGTGTCCCAACATTAACCTTTATATAGCAGACAATACCTTGTTCTCACCTCATTTATTCAGTTTCCAGGAATGACAAGAGCGATAAGTCCCATAGTCACTATGCTCTGTACAGCCGGTCACCAGACACTGTGGTCTAGCTCAGTCGTAGCTCCTTCTGGACACCGTCAAGGTGCAGCTCCTCCCCGATGACACTTCGAGGGGCACTAGATGCGGCAACATGACGGTCATGGATGCAATTTCATAGGGATGTCATTTCTCTCCTGGGCGTAGAAAAAGGTTAGCAAGAGAATCTGGCAGCTTAAATTTAGTATTGCCAGCCTGGATAAACACACACCAATATCTTTTTCACCATTTCTGAAGGAAAATGGACTATTCAAATCCTCAATTTAGTGGAAGTGTTTAACATTTCCCATGCACTGATTTAAATATTTATACAAATTCTCTTCTACACACACCATCACCAAATTATGATATTTATAGGTAAAAGATGGCTCAAATAGCTTTTTGAAGGAGTACATTAATTTAATCTTGAACGTGCAGTTACAATTCACCATTTTCTAGAGCAAAAATTGAAAGTATAATAAAAAGATACATTTTAATTATAACTCAAAAAAGCCTGGTGATGGCAATGCTTGATAATTATTCAAGTCTATTTTAGAGATATACAAGTACAAGCCGTGCAAACATATTTAAATACATCTTTCCTACTATATATAAGATGTTAAGTAGTTTGCAGTATGTAAACACTATCAACCACAGTGTATTCAGTGTAATTAGGCTGCAGAAGCTCACATTTAGCAGAATATCTTAATTTATGCCTGAGAACGGAACGATGAAAACAAAAATCAGATGAACACCAGATTTCCTCGCATCCTCTTTGCAGTAGAGGATGTCAATATTTGTCAACCCACAAATTGGGCCCCAGGAATCACGAGGCCCTGCTCCAGGGCACTGGGGGTGGGGGGTAGCCCCGCAGGGTGAGTTGGGGAGTGTGGAAAGCCCCTCTCCCTTTCTCTGGGGTCTCCAGCCAGGAGCCATGTGCAGGCTGGGTGTGAGTTCAATTTTAGCTTATCCCAATCAATGGTAAGCCTTTTTATCTCTCTCTCTCCCTGCCTCTTCCTCTTCCTTGTTTTCTTTCTTTTTTTAAGTCTTGTAGTGTTCAATTACAATTCTAAAATCAGGAAAATCTTTGAACTGATGCCCATTTTGTGTGATCATCGTTTCTGTCGATCTCTGTGCTGCGGTTTTGTGATTTTTTCAGCCGTGATACGTTCCACAGAACTGAAAGGCAGCTGGTGCGACTGTAGACATGAGTCGGACACAAGGGGAACACCTTTGCTGTGACGGACACCAGGTGGCTATTGTGTTCGAGCCCGTGTAGTCCGTGTGTCTTCTCATCTCCGTTGGCTTCACTGGACCTAACCATGAAGACAAGTCTTTATTTGTCATAATTAAGGAGGCTGCACAGTATCATTTAACAAATCATAGATGCTGGGGCGGCAGCCTCTCTCCCTGACCCAGAACACCAATTAGCCTGGTCACGCATCTTCCTGTTGGTTAAGAACCTAATCCACCCATAGTTCCCAGGGGTTATGGGGTGCTTATGGACCAGGCGTCTGAGACGCGTTCCTGGGACAGCCCAGCAATTCCGGCACATCTGTGATTTAATGGGTGTTTGAAACTTCACTTCTGCAGGGCTTAACTAAAGCCACACTAAGTCTGTTTTATTCATTAGGTTAACTCCAGACCTGTTTGTTAAATTCATTTTTGTGTGATCATGGCCAGACTTAAACGTGGGATTAATGTGAAATAAACATTTTTTTTGACAGTAAGGGTATTTTTTAGTCTATATTATCAAAATTTTTCCCTGGTAGGGTAGCATTTTATGTGTCTCTTGAGTGTCCTACAAACTCCCACTCCTAATGGTGTGTTCATGGTGAAATTGATGTGTTACCGCATTGGTACTCCACGTGCTATTATAATGTTTTCGGGTTGTAAAACATTTTTGAACTGGTGTGTGTGCATGTGTGGGGGGTGGGCATTGGGGAGGAGTGCTTGAGTCTAACTAGGGTAATACAGCACTACTAATTATATTGGTCTAATTAATCTAATTAAATTGCAGCTAGATATAATTTTGTACATGCCATTTGTCTACATTAACATTATGTAAACCTATTCTGCCTGTCCATGCATTTTATATGCAGTATTTTCTTTAGTACCTCAAGGACTCTGGGTATTAAAGCAGGGTAGAATTCATTTCAACGGCTTAGTAAAACAGGATCTTGAATGGTTGGGAGGGATTGGAAGATGAGCTGTACTTTCTATTACAGCAAAAGATTTCAGAAATGTGAAAGACAGGTATTTTCAGGAAGAAGACTTCAGATTCTCACCTCCCCCCCCCCATACTGTTTTTGCTGGTCTCCATCAAATTTGTGGCATCTGTTAGGATAATTTCGAGTTTCAGTGTTGATGGAAGGGATAGCATTCACGAGCCAGCCAGGACAGAAAAGATTTGGCAGATTTGATATATATAATATATATATATATTATATATATCTATCTATCTCATGGGCTGGGTACTAATATCTTCCTTAGTTCACACACAAGGGCAATGAAGCGCAGATCTCTTGAGCCACTTGCCAGAATCTGGGCTGCAGGAAAACCACAGACCTGAAGTTTAGATCCAGGCGGTCTGACCTCAAAGGCCAAAATCTAAGCTTTTAAATACAAAGCTATGTCATCTCAAACAAAACAAAATCTGTTCTTAAAATCCTGAGCTCCGGAGCCATGAGAACTTCTGCAAGCTTTCTTTAAATAGATGGATGCCACCAGAAAATAAATCCATATGGGATGTGCCTCTGAGAAGTGGCTTAACCTGAAAACCTAGAGTTTTAAAGACTGGTTTGTAGGGGCGGAGGAGAGTCGGGAGAGGGAGTTCTTGGTTTTTTAAAATACTGCAACTTCGAGAACATCAGGTTGTCTTGATTCCTTATTACGGCAGAGAAGACCTGGTCACTGACCAAGCGTGGGTGTTGGGGGGTGTCCCTGTCAGCGCTGGAGGCTGTGGCCACAGAGCAAAGAATGACGTTTGACAATTTCTGCTCCATGCAGGGGAGACGGAAACAGAGAAGGAAGAGCATCTCACGCAGCCTTGGAAACCAGTTCCTGAAGGAATGGAGGGCCTCCGAGGAGGTTAATGGCAGTTAGGAACTCCGCCATCCATCCAGGAAGGAAAAGCAATGAAGAGGTCAGGTGGTAGAGAGACAGCATTTCATTTGAAGTCTCAATTTCTTTGCTGATCGATGACGTTCCTGGAAATTTGAAGGGCTTAGCTCCCACAGAGCTGTAATGAGCAAGGGGTCAACAATGGCGAATCAGACGTCTCCTGCCACATAGCAAACTGCCAGAACCTAGTGCTGATGGAAACAGCCCGGTGTTGAGTGGTCTGAGTTTGCACAACCCCTCAGTCTGGGCTCGCTGGTGCCCATGCGCTGAGTTGGTGAACCGGGTGGAGGCTGGGAGGGTTGGAGGGTGCTGCGCCCAGGTCTGGTAGTGGCTGAGTTTTAACTGGGCTGATGGGAAGGCTGGCCCCAGATCTCCCATCGCCCTTTAGGCTAGCCCAGCTTGCTCTGGTGAGCTCGGCTCAGCGCACGTCTTCTGCTGCGTTCTATCCATCAAAACACGGCATTGGGTCAAGTGATGTATTGACTTTTGTGACCTTAGAATAGAATGTACTTTCCTTCCCGTTACCCAGGGAATATTTACCAAATTTGTCAGTTTTGAAATCACAAATTAAATCTCAATAAATGCCAAAGAACTGAAAGTGGAAGACGTATTGGTAAACACAAACATTTGCTGTAATAAATACTAACCATAATTAATAGAATATTTAAAGAGCGTAAGGATGTTCAGTTCTATTCTTCATGTGAAAACAGGTGTGACTTTACGCATTAGAAGGGAAAATACAAATCAAAACTATGTGAGGCTCATTTCTCTCCTATCTGATTGGCAAAATAACACAAAGCTTGAGGACGTACTGGTGACGGGGTGGGAGGAACAGCTTCACATATATGGAATTCTCAGAGACACTGCGTCACTATCTCACAAAATCGCAGATGACTTTACCCTTTGGCCGAACAAAACCTCCCCTAAGAATGTAGCCTGAAGATACCACCACAAATATGAGTGAGCTAAAATGCAAGGGTTTACAAATATCAGAAATATAACAATATTTATAAATATGACATGTTAGGGGGTGCCTGGGTAGTCGGTTTAGTGTCCTGACCAACTCTTGATTTCCACTCAGGTCATGACGTCACTGTCACAAGAATGAGCCCTGTGTCATTCTCAGTGCGGAGGGCAGAGCTGCTTGGGGTCGGTCTCTCCCTCTCTCTCTGTCCCTGTCCTACTTGTGCTCTTTCTTGAGTCCTCTCTCTCTCTTTTTCAAAATAAAAATAAACTTAAAAACCCCCCAAATATCAGAAGCAACCCCAATGATTCAGAGGCTGAATCAGTAAATTACGATTTCGCCCACAGTGGAGGATGAGAGGCCATGAGGAGGAAAGAGGAAGGTCTTTCTACTCAGGTCTGGACCTGCCGTGGAAAAGGCGGGGCGGCGAACCGTGAGGACATTCAGACGTATTCTGTGTAAGAAAGGAGTGAGAACAAGATGAGCCCTTTGAATCTAACTTGGTTTATGAATTCTAGAAATACTTAGAATACAAATCAAAAGGGGAAATGAAACAAAGTTAAATATAAGAAATTGTAATAAATAAACCCATATTCAATTTTTATTTCTAGTGACTTTTGAACAAATAACTCGACTGTAACCGTGTCAAAAAATATCCTTAAAAGTGAGTAAGACCAAGTGGTCTTCATCTTGACTTAGTAATTTTATTGTTAATAACAATGCTGGGTCAGTGAATTTTAAACTAGCTTGTACATATTAAATAATAAAGCCTGCATATTAATATTATGGGGTATATATATATATGGTAAAGATATTTATGTGTGTCTATGTCTCTATCTATATGAGTCTTCTATCTATCTATCATCTATATATCTATCTATCATCTATCTATCTATCTATCTATCTATCTATCTATCTATCTATCTTTCATCCCTGTATCTATGTATCTGTCTTTTTCCTTTAAAAAACAACATCCAAGAAAATAAAGAGTTAGCTTGAGGGGCTGTCTAGATTAAAATAGATAAGGAGACATAGCTAATTATATGAGATACAAAACATTGGTTGGAAGGTAATTCAACTTTTCAAAAGGCTTTTAAGATGTCATTGATTCACAAGAGGGAATTTCAACATAAACCATGCATCACATGATATTAAGGATTATTTTTAATATATTAGATATGAACTATTCCTATATTGGAATATATCCTCATGGCTTAAGAAGTTTATACTGATATATTTATTGATGAAACAATATGATGTCTGTAAATTATTCATAAAAATATATTAGTCAGGGAAAGTGCAAATTATTCATTTGTGAATTGCTGATGAGTGTATATATATATATATTTTTTTTTTTTACTATTCTTTCAACTCTTCTGTTTTTAAATTTTTGGGTAAAAGTTGAAAAATAGAATGCAACATAAAACTTTACTATAAGCAAACATTCTCATGGAAAATGAATAGTTTACTAAGAAAATATAAATTCTTTTTTTAAAAAAAATTTAATGCTTTTTATTTATTTATCGAGAGAGAGAGAGAGAGAGAGACAGAGAGAGAGAGAGAGAGAGAGAGAGAGAAAGCATGAGCAGGGGAGGGTCAGAGAGAGAGGGAGACACAGAATCTGAAACAGGCTCCAGGCTCTGAGCTGTCAGCACAGAGCCCGACACGGGGCTCGAACCCACAAACCAAGATCATGACCTGAGCCACTCAACCAACTGAGCCACCCAGGTGCCCTGGAAGACATAAATTCTTAATGTTAGCTCATAAAAAGGGAAACAGTATAGTTAGGTAAATAACTGTGGAAGACTTTGACAGAATCTGCGGACTCAACACCTAAATTGTTTTTGTTTGTTTTACTCCAAGAAAGGGAAAAATCTTATGAATTATAAGTGATGAGAATGTTCCTACTATATTTTATAAAGATTTTATAATATGATACCAGGCCTCTTAATTATAATTAAGAAATTATAATTATGAAATTAAGAAAGACAAAAATTTTTAAAAATTCTGAAAACATAAATAGAGAAATCTTAAATGAAACTCTAGCAAATTAAACACACAAAGACGAGAGATAGGGTTTAATATTAGAAAATAAAAGGTGTAACTTACTGCATTTTTATAAAAGCCTCCTGTGTTCTGGGCTCTGATGTAACTTCTTCACATTCTGGCTTTTCTACTCATCAGAGACCGAGTCTGTTTTAACAAGCCTCCTCGTTTGCAAAAAGGAATGTGAAAAAGTGTATCCAACTCCTATTATTGTTCAGAAATTAAATGAGATATACATAAAGCATTTAGCACGTACTCTGTTAGTGATAAACACATATTGGCTACAATTATTGTGTTAAAGGAAGAAAACCAAAAAATTGCTTTGAGAAATGTCCTAAAGGCATTTGGTTAATTGTAATAACTTTGGAAATTAAAATAAAAATTCTCTACATAACGTAAGACTAAGGAGATACTGGGGCAAAGGATATCTGTTTCAAACAAAACCAACAAATAATTGTACTCCATGGGCAATGTACTTGACTCGAAAGCAAAGCATTAAAAGAATGCTCTAGAAAATTAATAAAAGGTTTTTTTTATTATCACTACTATTTCATATTTTCTAGAAACGTCTATCTTTTATAATACAATAAGAAAAGTAAATAAGAGTTCTGGTCAGAATGGGAAGGAAAAGTGTTCTTATTTGATTTAGAATTTCCTAGAAAGGGCACCTGGGTGGCTCAGTTGGTTAAGTGTCTGACCCTTGATTTCAGCTCAGGTCCTGATCTCATAGTTCATGAATTCAAGTCCCAAGTCAGAGCCTGCCTAGGACTCTCTCTCTCTCTCTCTCTCCCTCTCTCTCCCTCTCTCTCTCCCTCTCTCCCCCTCTCTCTCTCTCTCTCTCCCTCTCTCTCTCCCTCTCTCTCTCTCTCTCTCTCTGCACCCCATTACCCTCACATGTGTGTATACTCTTTCTTGCAAAATAAAGAAACTTAAAAAATAGAATATCCTAGAGAACCAAGTTCACCTCTTATAATTACATTAACCATTCTAAATTTCTGCCTTCACAAAATAGAAAGTTGCATTTACCAATACATTTATCTTGAAACATTATTTCTCTGAATTAAACTCATGCTTAAAAGAAGTAACTCGGTGGTCAAATTTAAGGGAGACCCCTATATTCTGTGGCCTTTTAGAGTTTCTCAGTGTACATTACTTTATGAAAGGTTCTTTGGAGTTTTACACATCAAGATAATTGGAAAGCTCTCAAAAATGTGTTTTTCATTATTTACTTACTTGAAAACATTTTGTTTTGTGTCTACAATAATGTGCTACTTGCTACAGTGACTGTCCCAGTGAATTTTGTGGTGTGGTTGGAATGACAGAGTTTAGTTTCATAATGACATAAGCTTTGCCGGGACCACAGCTGTGACAAGGTCAAGAAAAAGTAGTGTGTGAGTTTCTGGGATTTTGTCCATTTCTTCCAGATTGCCCAGTTTGTTGCAATAATTTTTCATAGTGTCCTCTTAAAATTGTTTGTATTTCTTTGGTGTCGGCTGTGATCTCTCCTCTTTCATTAGTGATTTTATCTATTTGGATCCTCCTTTTCTTTTTGGTAAGTCTGGCTAGGGGCTTATCAATTTTGTTTATTATTTTGAAAAACAGGTTTTTGTTTCATTGATCTGTTCTTTTGTTTTCTATATAGTTTATTTACTCTCTAACCATCTTTATTATTTCACTTCTTCTGTTGGCTTTAGGCTTTGTTTGCTGTTCCTTTTGTAGTTAGGTTGTATGATTGAGACATTTTTTGCTTCTTGAGCTAGGCCTGAACTGCAATGTACTTTCCTCCTAGGACTGCCTTTGCTGCATCCCAAAGGGTTTGGACGGTAGTGTTTACATTTTCATTTGCTTCCATGTATTTTTTATTTCTTCTTTAATTTCCTGGTTAGCTCATTTATTCCTTAGTGGGATGTTCTTTAACCTCCATGTGTTTGAGGGCTTTCCAATTTTTTTCTTGTGGTTGATCTCAAGTTTCACAACGTTATGATCTGAAAATGTGCATGGTGTGATCTTAATCTTTTTGAACCTGTGGAGGGCTGCTTTGTGACTCAGATGTGATCTGTTTTGGAGAATGTTCCATGTGCACTAGAGACGAAGATGTATTCTGCTGCTTTAGGATGAAAGAGTGAAATGTCAGTCAGAGAAAGACGAATATCATATGATTTTTGTCCATATGTGAAATTTAAGAAACACAGCAGATGAACATAGGGGAAGAGTAGGCAAAATAAGATAAAACCAGAGAGGGAGGCAAACCGTGAGAGACTCTTAAATACTGAGCGAACTGAGGGATGATGGGGAGGTGGGTGGGGGACCAGATGGTGACGGGGATTACGGAGGCACCTGCTGGGAGGAGCACTGGGAGGTGTACGTAAGTGATGAATCACGGAGTTCTACTCCTTAAACCAACACTACGTCGTATGTTCTCTAACTTGAATTTAAGTAAATAAGTAAAAAAGGAGCAGCATGGAGGCCATGAGAGCTTTTCTGGAGGGAGAGAGCTCATGAAGGCAGGAAAGCACCGGACCCGGGAAGAAGGGCAGGTACATGGACACTCTGTGAGAACCTGGTGAGTCGGGGGAGGGAAGGGCCATGGCAGGGGGTGTGCAAGCAGAGGGCAGCTCTGAGATGAAGGGGGAGAGGGCTTCCAGCGAGCTTAGGAAAATTGTGCCTAAGTTCTAGTAGCAACAGAAAACCGTTAGCCAGATTGAGCCCGGAGCAGATGGAATAATACCTACATTTTTAAAGATTATTTTTCACAATTTTCATTTGAAAATGAACCCATGGTCAGAACAAGCAGAAGCATGAGAAAGCAAGGTAATGATATTTAAACAACAAAAAAAATAATACTGTGATATGGAATTGTACGAATAATGCCAGGAAATATTCAAGACATTTTAGGTATATTTGGAGAAAAGAGGTTTGGGTACACATAGGTCTGTAGCTTGGAGCCAGTGACATAGAAAAAGCAGAATGTCTCTATATCTATTTTGCCCCTGTCTTCTGTGTCAAGGAGAATGATTCTCAAACTGAAAAGGGTAAAAATAAATGTTGCTTCAAGGTAGCAGAGACCATACCACGCTTAGTGAAAGGATTGATACGGAGCACCTGGCGATTCTGAAAGGTTTTGACTTCTGGTTTATACATCGCTGGGTGTCCAGGGGACTTAAAAAAAAAAAGATGCTCTGTTTGCTCCTGCCCTTGAGCAGATCTGGAAGAGGAAGGGAGTTGGAAGCGAGAGGATCGGCGAATGTTCTGGCTTTCCACAAGAGTAGTGAGGAAGGCAGACTTTATTAAACCAACATGGGCTAACTTGATTTAAATCCTGAGAAAATTCCATAATGCCGTTGTTAAAGGGTCTGTAAATACATAGGAGAGGAAGACTTCTTTGCAAGGAGCCACAAGAAGTTCATGAAGAGCAAATGGTGTCGGGT
This sequence comes from Suricata suricatta, assembly GCF_006229205.1. Lineage (NCBI taxonomy): Eukaryota > Metazoa > Chordata > Mammalia > Carnivora > Herpestidae > Suricata > Suricata suricatta. The sequence goes on from NC_043713.1 coordinate 2,780,144, forward strand.
TAAATTCAGTGCGTTTGTCAAGGGGATGATGCCTCTGAAAAGACCAAGGGGGATTCGGGACAGCACGTGCTCTGGATGTCGGGAAACCATTTATGAGGACTTACTTGGTGAGCTCTGGAGTCCACAGGGGGACACCAGAGCTGCTTCCCAGAAAACTTCGCTCCATCGGGTGCTCACTGAAAAACAGAGCCTGTCACAGAGACAGGTGAGTGTCCGCAGACCCCTTCCCCTCCTCTTCTGTTAATCCGTCAGGCGGTTACTTTGTCTTTCCCCTCACTGGGCGAGAAGCATGTGCAAGCCTCCACCCAGGCTGGTGACACTCCGTGACAAAGTCATGGCCAGTGGGATGCAGATGGAAGTAATGTGAGCCCACGCAGTGTCACATCCTCGGAAAGTGTGTACCTTAATCTCCGCTTTCTCTTTTCCCACGTGTGGGGACACATCCACAGGCAGGTGGACAATCAGACAGAGGACGTCGGTCTCCAGGTGATCTTTCGGAGCAGAGCTGGTCCTGCCGCTGGGGCTGCCTCGCCTCTGACCTCCTCATCCAAAGAGAGAAAGGCCCCTCTATTTGTTTGAATCATAGGGATCACATTTTTAAACACCTTAGCTTATACACTGGCTAAATCATGAGCCTTGGAAACGGTTTGAAATCAGGCTACTAATCATAAATAAGCAGATTGACACAAATACATGAATAAATATGTATGTAAAATAGATTGATATTAACTTTCTGAACGTTATCTGGTGTAAGACCACAAGGTCTTGTTCCGTTAGTACATTTTTAAATGACTGGATGTAAAAGTTACATCATTAAAGCCACACATGATGGATAACAGAATTAGAATAGAAACATAAAGAGCATAAACATTTGGAGCCATAAGCTTAATTAAATCTATAGATCTTTAACAGAAACTGAAGCCTGGCTTGTTGATACTAATAAAGCAAACAAGGAAGAAATGCTATCTGGCCGCAGATGTCTCAACAGCACAATCCTCGGGGCCAATCCCCAGAGAATGTGGCTACAAGGAGGAACGAAAAGACCACGTCGTGAATCCCTTCTAGAACTGTTGACAGATGTTGTTCCATTTGCCCAGAGCTTTGTATCCCAGAAAGGCTATGAATTCCCGAAACAAAGGAAGGAAAACCTTGATATAGACTTGCAGTTCTACAGACAGGAAATGGGATCCTTGGTGTTGACGGCCCCACCAGGGGTTGGGACAGCCATGTTTAAACTTACATTGTAGCCCTGGGCATTTAATCCTCAAGAGCGGAGTAAGAGAGACCTGCAGGAGGAAATAACAATTGAAGTTACCACCACAATGAGACAAAAAGCAAGGAAAGCTTGAATTGGGATTTGCCCAATAAGGTCGTAAGCTGCATGGACCTCTTCCAGATATCTTTTGCTGCCTAAGAAATTACCCCAAATGTAGTGGTTTACAACAACTATTTAGTTCCTAATGAGGGCACCCAGTGGCAGTTAGCTGGTGGCCGGAATAGTCAAGCAGGTCGAAGGCAGCCTCACTGTGGCACTTGGTCTCTTGTTGAAGACTGCGGGGGTGCTGGGCTCAGCTGGGCCCTGCTTCATGTGCTCTCTGGCCCTGTCCACTGATCTCCCCAGTGGGGCCTTCTGGTTTCTTCGACAGCAGCTCAGGACAGGAGCTGCAGGGCTCATGAAGGTCCAGAACCAGCACAGCATGGCTGCTCTCTCTTCCTGCTTGTCCAAGTGACCTCGAGCTACGTTGGATTCAGGGGTCAGCAGGGAATAGCTACTTCCGAATGGGAGGAGTGTGTCTTTATTCGCCAGAGAAGTCAAGGAGAAAGAACACCAAGAAAAGCTGATGAGATTGGAGCGGTTAAGAAATGAGGGCCGTTGAGACACTTGTTTCAGGATACTGTGAATTCAAGTCATATTGCAGGATATTCTTATAGAAATCGTGCTAGTGGGCATGGACTCTCCTTTTAAGGAGTGACTATGCCAGACTACGTATTCTTAAAGAATGGTTAGAAATCTGAGAAGTAAACATTTGTTTGACTGGAAGAGAATTTGCGGATTCAAATATTCTTGAACTGAAGCCATTAAAGTTAAATTCTTGTTTGCACTATTTCAGGAGTAAAATGTGTAAAGGAGTAAAATGAGTCCAGAGGTTGGCATAAGTGTCTGTGGCACAGAGATGGCCAAACATCCCAGCTTTGATTCAGAAGGGAGTAAATTATGCTTCTTATTTTTTATATAAATTTGGAACGCACTTAACCAACATAATAACACTCCACAGGATGCAGTTGCAATAGGGTTGGGCCTTTGGGTTTTAGTGAAGCACAGTGACTTAGCCACAGAGTTTATGGTAGGATTGACTACTCAGACTGCAGATAAAAAATAGTATTTATGCAAGTTTCCCGCTGGAAATGGTGTTTGTTACTTAAGTGTCAGCCTTCTGAAGTGTAGCAATCCTCTCTGTTATCACTGTCTTGAAGAAGGTTCCCATTTCTCCAAAATTGCTTCCAGAAATTATCTGCCTCTAGTATTGATTATCATACACTTGTATCCAATAGGCTACTTTATTATACGGGTAACAATATTCATATTTATAAAGCTTTGAAAAAATTTTTATTTTCTTAGTGTAATATTGTAATTATTAAGCCTTTGCTGTGAACCCAGCATTTAGAAGTAGAGACTCCAGAGAAGAGCCAGGAGGATTGTGACGGTCGGGCCATGAAGATTTTTGTCTTTCCTCCATGGAAGGTTGACCCACAACAGTAAGACTGGTTTGTATCAGGGAAAAGACATGATTGGCACAAAGATCTGTGTGGTGTTTCTTCTTTAATATAGTCATTACTAAGCCCGGCAGCTCTCCAACACAGTTGAAGGTAAATGTAATAGACCTTTGAGGTTTTCTTCATTATTTTAAAAACTCAACCAAAGATGATCATGGTGATTATTTTCACCCCCCCATGGAAAGATGGGGGTCACGAAAGAGCTGCCATAGTCGCAGTGCAGTAGCTGTTGCTGTCCCCTGTGTAGACGAGCAAGGACTCCTTAAATCTGAGCACTTGCCCAGAGTCATTTAATTCTGTAAGCATCGGAGCCAGCATTTGAATCTGCCGTGTTTGGTTGTTAAAGGAAATCTCTCCTTAGTACGAGGAGCACGTCTGGGGAAGGAGTCCTCTCCCTTCATACTGTGGATCATTTTCACTTTGTGTAACAGTTGTGCACACAAAACGTGTAAAGGAAAAGTGAATCACTGGTTAAGTCCATGTTGTCCAGATTTGAGAAATCGGCCCAAATGAGAATTAGTGACACAAGGTCTTTGGTGCTTTTCACTTTCTTGATCATGAAAATAGGGACTCAGGAATATAAGGACTGAAAGCCTTTTGTGTTGTTGTTTTAAAACTACTTTCTGCTTACGTGAAATCTCTTACCTAACGTGTTTCCTTGGCTGCAGGGTCAGGGATGTGGCAGATACAGTCGGCATGGATCAGCGGAGAAGGACCAAGGGCAGACAGGGCGGGAGATGGAGCAGGAGCTCACAGAGAAGAGAATCTGGTTGTGGCAGGCAGATTCACCTGCAGTCTTGACAAAGCATACAAAGAGATCCTTTGTACACTCAGCCGGTTTCTCCCAGTGCTAACATTTTCCCAAACATGGCATAATATTGTAACCAGGATATCTACACTGATGTGGTCTGCTGACCTCATTCTGATTTTCCCTGTTTTCACCTATGCACCATCATAGTCAGGACATGACCCAGGTCTAACATCACAAGTGTCCCTTGTCTGGCCCCTTCTTTAAAATTTTTTTTTAATATGAAAAAAACCATGTAATGTTTATTTATTTTTGAGAGCGAGAGTGAGAGAGAGAGAGAGAGAGAGAGAGAGAGAGTGAGAGCGAGCGAGCAAGTGGGGAGGAGCAGAGAGAAAGGGAGACAGAATCTGAAGCAGGTTCCAGGCTCCGAGCTGTCAGCACAGAACTAGACACGGAACTCGAACCCACAGACCTGATCATGACCGGAGCCCACGTTGGAGGCTTGCCCAACTGAGCCCCCCGGGAACCCCTTGTCTGGCCCCTTCTTAACCACATCCACCCTGGTTTTCCAACCCTCACCTTCCCTGCCCTAAGCCTTGGCAACTGTCCTCCATTTCTAAAATTTTTGTTTTTATGAAAATGTTATGTAAATAGAATATTAAAGTATTTAATCTTCAGGAGTTGACTTTTCTCACTCACTGTGAATCCCTGGAGCCTGATGCTAGCTGTGAGTTTGTCATATATGGCCTTTATTATGTTGGGGTACATTCTTTCTACACCCAATTCCTTGACAGTTTTTATCAAGAAAGTGAGGTATTTTCATCAAATGCTTTCCCTGCATCTGTTGAGATGATCATCTGACTTTTATTTTCATTTTGTTAATGTGGTGTATGCCATTTATTAATCTGCATATGTTGAAACCCCATTGTATCCCAGGGATAAATCCCACCTGATCATGATGTGTGATCTTTTCAGTGCACTGTTGAATTCAGTTCGCTGAAACTCTTTTGAGAATTTTTGTACCTATATTCACCAGGGACATTGGCCTGTAGTTTTCTCTTCTTGCAGTGTCTTAGGCTTTCATATCAGGGTAATGCTGGCCTCATAAGATGAGTTTGGAAGTGTTCCCTCCTCTAGAGTTTTTTTGGAAGACATTGGTAAGGATTAATATTAAGTTTTCTTCAAAAGCTTTGTATAATTCACTGGTGAAATTATGTCGTCTTGGGCTTTCCTTTGTTGGGAGATTTTTGATTACTGATCCAATCTCTTTACTTGTTTTTGGTCTGTTTGGATTTTCTATTTACTCATGATTCGATTTTGGTAGGTTGGATGTTTCTGTACACTTGGGTATTTCTTTTGGGTTATCCAATTTGTTGGTTTATATTTTTCATAGTAGTCTCGTATAATCTTTTGTATTTCTGTGGTATCTGTGGTAATGTCTCCTCTTTCATTTTTATCTTATTTATTTGAGTCTTCTCTCTTTAGTGCAGCTCAATGTTTGTAAACTTTGCTTATCTTCTAAAAAAGAACTCTTAGTTTCATCTATCTTTTCCATTGCTTTTCTGGTCTTTATTTTATTTATTTCTGACCTGCTTTGTTATTCTTTCCTCTGCTAACTCTGGGCTTGGTCCTTCTTTTTCTAGTTCCTTGAGGTGCAAAGTTAGGTTGTTTATTGAGATCTTTCTTTTTTCTTAATGTATCCAATCTCTTCATATAGAGAAGTTTTCTAAGCCTAAAAGCAATGGGATACATAAGAAAACTGATAAAATTGGCCAGATAAAAGTGTTTAAAACATATGTATCCTGAGGGGCATCTGTGTGGCTCACTTGGTCAAGCATCCCACTTTTGGTTTCAGCTCAGGTCACGATCTCATGGTTTTCAGCCCCCCATCACGCCTTGAGCTGCCAGCATGGAGTCTCTGCCCCTCTCTCTACCCTTGCTCACACTCTCTCAAAATAAATAAGTAAACTAAAAACAAACCTGTATGCTGAAAGAATCCAACATTAAATGAAACAGCTTGGACTATTAAATATATTATTTGTGCTATGTAAAGAAGTATGTAATCAATTGCATCTGTGCCTGTAGATAAATACGTTAAGGGTGTGAACAAAAATTTTCCACAAATTTCTAACAAACGCATGGCAAAACTCAATTATAATAATAATCTAACATGAAATTTCATAAATATTTCTAAAAATGATAGCACAATGCTGATGAACATCTGTTATACTGTTGTCAAGAATTGCTGGGCAGAGGAAAAGGTGTTTTAATTCTGCTGGACAATAATTTGACAACATTAACAATGACCTTTGACCTAATATACTTTGACCTAATTACTTTACTTTAAAAATAAATCCTCGGGCCCTGGGTGGCTCAATCAGATGAGCATCTGGCTCTTGGTTTTGGCTCAGGTCACGATCTCACAGTTTGTGAGTTAAAGCCCCAGGTCAGGCTTTGAGCTGACAGTACAGAGCCTGCTTGGGATGCTCTCTCTCCCTCTCTCTCTGCCCCGCCCATGCTTTCTCTCTCTCCGAAAATAAATAAACTTAAAAATTTTTTTTAAATATTAAGACAATAACCCAAAAATATGGAAGAAAGTTGTGTACAATGCTTATAGTGGCAGAACACTGAGAAGTATCTAAGTGGCCGAAAGCATTAGAGAACTGGAAGCAGACAGCAGCACATGGTGGATATGCAGTGACTGCTCGTGATATTTACGAGGTGTCTTAAATCACACGAGAAAACCCCGGTACCCTAGAGCCCAAATGTTGAATAGGGAGATTACGGATACTCCTTTTTGTCTTTTCCTTTTTCCTGTCTTTTCTTCCGATCTATTTTCCATAATTTCTACCAGGATCATATATGACTTCTAGAATAAGAAGAACATGTTTAAATTTTAGGAAAAAGGAAGCAAATGTGTTGCATGTGAGTGTTCAGGGGTGAGGGCATTCTTGAGGTGGGACAGGTCTAGGGATGGGAAGGCCAGCCTTGATGGACCAAGTCAGTGGGTGCACTACAGCACCAGCACTGGTTATTCGGCGTTCATTGAAATGAAATACTTGGGATTATTTCATCAAATTACACCTATCAAGTATCATTTACGACCTGTCCTGGAAATACCGCACTGGTGCTTGCTCATCACCATGGGCACGTCGGGTTTTTCTGTGATGTGTGCAGCTGAGAGGGACGCCTGTGTCTGCGCCTGCTGAGGCCGGTATGGTCGCCATTCTTTCTGAGACACCTTTGATCTGCTGAATGGTGACTACAAAGCCTCAGAGCCCGGGTGCCCATGCAGGGAGAGTGTCACACCATGTGTGTGAGGAGGGATGGGTCCCAGGGGCCGTTTGCTGAGCCGGTAGCAGCTAATTGTGCTGGCGAGCGTCAGCAATCAGCTGGGCGCTTTTCAGAACTTCCGACAGGCTCACTTTTGTCTGTAAACCAGCTCTTCATGGAACAAAAACCCCGCAGCCTGGCAGGGACGCTCGGGGCCGCACAAAGCAGGGCCGAGCTTTCCTCGGGCTGTGGGATCATTATATCATCCCAGCCGTGGACCCCAGGCCCTCGTCTGGGCTACGTGAAGACCCCGGGAGGCAATGTCTTAATGACAGAAGCCACATTTTGTGTAGTTTCAATTAGTACATTTTTAAACTACAAATTACATATTGGAAGAGTCTAGGGGTTATGTTTTCCTTTTAGGTGGTAAACAGAATTTAAGATGTTTTGCTTCAAAAATGATCTACATGATCTAAATGACCTTGAAGCCTTGTGGTTTTCGAGGTTAAGAAGAGTGAAGTTGGGACATAAAGCTGTAGAAAAGTTTTACTCCAGCTTTTTGGTTGTTGAGAAGGACCATGTGTGTTATCTTTATACCTTAACCTTTTTTTGTTCTTTGCTTCCTATTGTTTTTTGTGCTTCCTGTCGGAGAAAGAAAATGGTGTCGTTCTTTTCAAAAAAATCTTTTATTCCTATAAGGAAATAGCCCCGTCTGCAACATTATCTTATGCTCTGTGGTCCAGTGGTAGGCTTATTTTGTTATTTTTTTTTTGTTTGTGAGGGTGGTGGTTCAGCTCACCTGACCAGGCTGGGGGCCTAGAGCATAAAGGAAGGTCGCCTGCAAACACAAACACAGCCCGCCATTCGGGGCACCTGTGGTCACACCTGACCGTGACCCTGGAGGAGGAGAACAGCCCCGTGAGGTCCACTGACTGCTCCTGCCCCGGGTCTCCCCTGTCTCCGTCCATCCTCCTCCCAGAGGCACGAAACCACATAGAGCACCGAGAGGCCCCTCAGCAGGTGTGCAGCGACAGCTCTATAATTTCAGCATTACTGAAATACAATGTAAGTGCCTTATATATTTAGGCAGCTTCGTTTTACATCTGCCTTTTAGAGGAATTGATGTGCACTTGTCTCTGCTGGATTTCAGTAATTTGCCTCCCTTTCTTCTCCTCCATTTGTTTTCCTGTTGCCCCTCCCAGCTCTGCAGCCTCATGGGAAACACTCAAAACTCATCCCGTCGCTCTCTGCTTGCTGCAGCCTCTGTTTTGGGAGGCCGGCCTGTCCTGTGAGAGGGCGTCGGCTCGATCAGGTCTGCCGGGCCGTGTTCCTGAAGCTGTGCCCTGTGGTGACTGGTCTGGGGACAGGGCTGCCCTGGGCTCACCGCGTCCGCGCTGTGCGGGGCGTGAGCAGGTGTGAGGCCCTAACACAGGTGCGTGAGAGGAGCAGGTGGCTGAGATGCGCACACACGCCCCTGTCCCTGTGCAGCCGCGTGGAGCCGCGCCGTCCACTAGCGGCAACGGCGTATGGAAGGAGCAGGCGCGGATTTAATGGGTGGATTTACTTGCAAAAAAGAAATTCTCCTATGTCTCGGCCGCCAATTTTTCCCCGGGAAGTGAACATTTCAAACCCTGCTACAAGTTTGCAGTTCTTCTTCTTTTCTCTTTGGCGAGCAGGTTTCTGCACCACTGAGCTGACAGCGGAAATCTGCCCCGCTCCCGCCTGCGGCGTCGGCAGTGGGCCCGCCTGGCAGCCCACGAAAGCGGGGGAGCCAAGAGCCAGGGGGACAGGAAGCATTTTCCGATGGTGACCGGCCTGGCTGAAACCGCGTGTCATGGGTCAAAATCCCCGCGGCCTGCGGGTCTCTCGGGACATGTCTGGAGGATGCGCTCGGCCCGGGGAGGCCACCAGCACCTGCCCCGCTCCAGGCCGAAGAGGGGGCAGGGGGCTCATCCAGGGGCAGCGGGAACCGGCCTCTGCGGGGAGCCGGCCTGGGCAGCGCCAGGAGATGGGCTGCGCTGTAGACAGGCAGGCCCGCCAAGAGTTAAACCTGAAATCTGGATTCCATCACGGTGTGAAGTCAGGAACCAACTGACAGGCCAGCGCCTCTCCCTTCTCCGCGCGGCTCCCTGTTCGGTTGCCTTTCAGACACCCTGGAAGATTCTCCAAAGGCACCTGTGCGGTAGCTCGAGAGAGAGCAGGGCTGCCAGGCCTCTCCCGTGTCACTTCTGAAGGGCATGGAGGTGGACGACGGAGCGGGAAGGAGAGGACAAGCCGTGCTCGCCTGAGCCGAACTCGGACCAGGACCGGTAAATTCTGTGGCCTTGGCCTCACAGTTTTAAAATAAAAATAGAAGACACTCATATCTATGAGAGAATTGCTTCCTCCTTTTTTCTCAATTTTAAATGAAAACTTGCAATAAATGCGGGATGTTTAAAGGAACCAAGATTGTGTGTGTGGGGGGGGGCTATATTTATGGATAAGGAAAGTTTCAAAACACAGCATTTTTATTAATAAAATAGAACAAAATAACAGGAGGGAGAGTTTCCACCCTCGACAGAGATTCTGTTTAAATATTCAGCCTGCGCAGGGAGGCTGGGAGGCCCAGGGCATGGGCACAGAGCAGCTGGGGCCTCTGGGGACAAAGATACCAGAACTCTGGGCTCACGGGCCCCTGCACGGCAGGCAGGCTGGGGCGGGGTGCCCAGGCTCACCACACACGTTGTGCGGACACGCACACATTTCACCTTCCGGCCGTTCATTCTTGCCACTGCCTGGAGATGGTGACCCTGCTCAGTGAGGACACTTCGTCCACACCCCGGTGCCAGGGCGTCTCCAGGGCGGCTGCTGGGAGACCACAGCCTCCTCCAACACAGTGAGTCGATGGAGAAAAGCACAGCCCCCCGACCCTCAGCCGGCTGCCCAGGACTGTGACATTCAGCACACACTGACCACGTTTTTCTCTTCAAAGCCATCTCTGTGGGACATCTCTTCATTAACTACAGTAATACTTACCCTTGGCAAGTAGTGACATTCAGTTGTCCTGTGTTATATTTGAAATAAGGGGGGCCTGGGGGGCTCAGTTGGTTGAGCATCCGACTTCTGCTCAGGTCATGATCTTGTGGTTCATGAGTTCGAGCCCCGCGTGGAGCTCTGTGCTGACAGCTCAGAGCCTGGAGCCTGTTTCGGATTCTTTGTCTCCCTCTCTCTCTGTTTCCCCCCCCTCCCCGCTTGCATTCTGTCTCTCTCTCAAAAATAAATAAACATTAAAAAATTAAAAATAAATAAAAATAAAACAAAAACTTTGTATAATGTGTGTGTGTGTGTGTGTGTGTGTGTGTGTGCTTATGAATGTTTCCTTAATTTTGAATTAAGATTACTCACATTTTGAGAATTTTTAATACTTGGTGTGTGTTAAAAATGCTCATTTGAAAAAAGATGCAATTTGGTAATCACTATTTTGTCAATATTTATAATTTTATTTTTCCAGGGCTTTTGATTTGTAAGACCTTGCATATATATATGAGATACCTTGTCAAAGATTTTGCAACATTTATTTCTGTATTTGTTACTTACACTAAAACATTTTTTTTAGGGGCACCTGGGTGGCTCAGTCAGTTAAGCGTTTGACTTTGCTCAGGCCATGATCTCATGGTTCGTGGGTTTGAGCTTCGTATTGGGCTCTCCACTGTCAATGCAGAGCACACAAAATAAATAAGTAAAAAAATAAAATAAAAACAAACAAAAAGCACTTTTTAAAATTATGATTTTTTTAAAGAAGCTTTAATTTTCACAGAAACATTAAGAAGTGCAGAGATTTCTCATATACTTTTTGCCCCCACACATGTATGGACTCCCCAACTACCTACAACTCCCACCAGGGTAGCACAAGTGTAGTAACTGATACGCCTACACAGACATGACATTAGTATCCAAAGTCCGTAGGTTACAGTAGGGCTCACTCTTGATGTGATCCATTCTGCGGGTTTTGACAAAAATATAGCAACAAGTATCCACCATTACAGTGTCCTACAGAATATTTGCACAACCCCAAAAATCCTCTCTCCTTCTCCTATTCAACCCTCCCTTCCCCCAACTCTGAAAACCACTGGTATTTTCTGTCTCCATAGTTTTGCCTTTTCCAGAAGGCTGTATTGTTGGGATCATACAGTAGGCTGCCTTTTCAGATTGCCTTCTTTTGCTTCAAGGTTCTTCCATGTCTTTTCATGGCTTGATAGCTCGTTCCTTTTTAGGGCTGAATAATCCGTTGTCTGGATGGATCACCATTTATTTATCTATTTACCTACTGAAAGACATCTTAGTTATTTCCACATTTTGGCAATTATGAGTAAAGCTTCTATGAACATCCATGTGCAGAATTTTGCGTGAACATGATGTATTCTGTTTTTTGAGCATAATTGCTGAGAAGCATGATTGCTAAGTAGTAAGGTAAGGTTCTGTTGAGTTCTATGAGAAAGCACCAAACTGTCTTGCGAAGTGCCTATACCATCCTGCATTTCCTGCAATAATGAATGAGAATCCCTGTTGCTGGTAAGGATGGGGAGTCAGTGTCGTCAATGTTCCAGGGTTGGGCTATTCTGATAGATGTGTGGTGCCTTCTCATTGTTGTTCAATTTGCATTTCCCTGATGCTTTATGATGCTCAGCATCTTTTCATGTGCTTATGTGCTATCTGTCTTCTAGGGTGAGAGTTCTGTTCTATTTGGCCTATTTTTAAACAGGTTGTTTTCTTTTTTGTTACTGAGTTTTAAGAATTCTTTGTACATTTGGATAACAGTCCTTTATCAAATGTGTCTTTTGCAAATATTTTCTCTGTCTGACTTGTCTTTTTCTAGATAAAGTCCAGCTTATCAACTATTTCTTTCATAGATCTTGACTCTGGTGTCTTATCTAAAAGTCATTGCCATCCTCAAGGTCATTTGGGTTTTCTCCTGTCTTATCTCTAGGAGTTTTATCGTTCTGTGTCTTACCATGCATGCCTGTTATCCATTTTGAGATATTGTTCATGGTGTCACGTCTGTGTCTAGATTCATGTTTTTGCATGAGGATATCCAGTTTTTCTAGCACCACTTGTTGATGAGACTATCTTTGATCCATCGTGTTGCCTTTGCTCTTCCACTGATTTATTTCTGGGCTCTCCCCTCCTATTGATCATGTGTCTATTTTTCTGTTAATATCTCACTGTCTGAATTACTCAGGCTCAACAGGAAGTCTTAACATTGTGTAGTGTTGGCCCTTCAACCTTCTTCTTCCTTTCAATGTTGTGAGGCTATTCTGGGTCTTTTACCTCTCCATATAAACTTTAGCATCAGTTTGCCAATATCTAAAAATAACTTGCTGGGATTTTTATTGAATTTATAGAATAAGATGGTAGGCACTGACCTCCTGACAAAATAGAAGGTTTCTATCCATGAACATGGAATATCTCTCCATTTATTTAGTTCTTCTTTGATATATTTTGCTAGAGTTTTGTGGTTTTCCTCATGTAAATATTGTATATATTTTATTACATATGTCCCTAATTATTTCATTTGGGGGTACTAATGTAAATGGTATTCTGTTTTTAATGTCAAATTCCATTTGTTCATTGTTGGCATATAGAAAATCAATTTACTTTTTTTAATGTTTATAAAGTTTGAAGAAGAGAGAGACAGAGTGTGAGTTGGGGGAAGGGCAGAGAGAGGGAGGCACAGAATCTGAAGCAGGCTCCAGGCCCTGAGCTGTCAGCACAGAGCCCGACGTGGGATGTGAACTCATGAGCCATGAGATCATGACCTGAGCCAAAGTCAGAGGCTTAACCCACTGAGCCACCTGGGTGCCCCAGAAAGCAATTAACTTTTGTATATTAACTTTGCACCCTGAATTCTTGGTATACTCTCTTACAAGTTCCAAGGGTGGTGGTTGTTGTTGTTGTTAATCTACTTATACTTTTTACATAGACAATCATGTCATCTGCAAAGACTTTTTTCCCCCCCTTAACTGTATACCTCAGTGGGAAAGCTGCAAGTCTCTCATCTGGAGATAGTCTTTTTCAAATTGAGAAAATTCCCTTCTGTTTCTACTTTACTGAAAGGTTTTCTTTTCCCCAAAATTATGAATGGGTATTCAATTTTGTGAGATGCTTTTTCTACATCTATTGATACAATCATGTGACTTTTCTATTTTAGAAATATGACTGATAGATTACATTTTTTTTAGAAATTTAGAAAATTTCTTTTTTAGAAATATGATTATGACTGATCGATCACATTATTTTTTAAAATTTGAGGTAAAGTGACATATAACATCTTATTTGTTTCAGGCATACAGCACAGCGATTTAATATTTGTGTATTTTGCAAAATGATCACCAGGAATCCAGTTAACATTTGTCACCATACATAGTTATAAAAACTTTTTTCTTGCATTAAGAACTCTTACATCTATTGTCTTTGTACCTTTCAGATATGCAACACAATATTATGAACTCTAATCACCATCCCTATGACTTACTTATTGGATGACTAGAGGTTTGTACCTTTTTGCTCCAAAAGTGGGTAAATGGGGTCAAAAGGTACATTAATATATTTTTGAATGTCATTAAAATTTATTTTTCTTGTTTCTGGTGGAGTTTTTTGGGGGAGGGCATAATTAAAAACCAAACAACCAAATGTTTACATTCCCTTATCACTTCTTTCTCTCCTTTCATGCTAAAGAGCCCTTATCTGCTGAAATATTCTGTTTTAAGTTGTTATATATTTTTTCTTTGTCTACAATGAACTTTTGTTTATTAGGATATATGATTTTGGGGAGGTGCCAAATTACTTTTATTCCCCTATATAATTAATTATCTCTTCAATCATGAGTAATGCATGCCTTTATTAATGAAAATATATAAAGAATTGATCTGTTGTGGCCTTCCCTTCTGTTCCATTAGTATGCATGACTACCCTTAACTCTATTAATTAATGTTTGGCAAAGTTAGTTGCATGACCTCCCATACGCTTGCTTTTCAAAATATTCTTTATATTTTACTTACTTATTATTCCTTAGGTAATTTGAGATTTGATTGTAATTGTTTTAACCTGTGAAGAAATGACATACTTAATTTTTCTTAATGTTTCTTCATTTTTGAGGGACAGAGAGAGACAGAGCATAAATGGGGGAAGGGCAGAGAGAGAGGGAGACACAGAATCCAAAGCAGGCTCCAGGCTCTGAGCTGTCAACACAGAGCCCGATGCAGGGCCTGAACCCATGAATGATGAGATTATGACCTGAACAGAAGTCAATGCTCAACTAACTGAGCCATCCAGGTTCTCCAAGAAATGATATATTTTAAAATACTGAGTAATTCCTAGAGAAATGATCAGTATGTTTTCATTCAATATTTTATGAATTTCAGGGTTTGTTCATTTATTAACAATATTTTTTGATTTTCTGATTTATTTCTTGACATGATATGTTTTGGTTGAAATTGTGAGGGGCACCTGGGTGGCTCAGTCAGTTAAGTATCTCACTTTGGCTCAGGTCATGATCTCACGGTTCATGAGTTCAAGCCCCAGGTTGGGCTCTATGCCCACAGCTCAGAGCCTGGAGCCTGCTTTGAATTCTGTGTTTCCCTCTCCCTCTGCTCCTCCCCTGCTTGAGCTCTATCTCTCTGTCCCTCAAAAATAAATAATTAAAAAAAAAAGAAATTGTGAGAGAGAACGTTTTTCCATTATATTTTACTCTAAGATTTATTTTATTTTTATACATTTATAATTTGCCATCTTACTGAACCTAGTCATTACCATCATCTCTTCCTTTCCTCTTTATTTTTGGTTCATATCTTGGATTTTATTTGTTGAGCAAATATTATTAAGCAATTATCTATCTCAACTAATAGATATTTATATTAGTTTTTTAAAAATATAATTTATTTTCAAGTTAGCTAACATACAGCGTATACAGGAGTAGAATCTTGGCTTCGGGAGTAGAATCCTATGATTCATTGTTCACATACAACACCCAGTGCTCATCCCAACAAGTGCCCTCCTCAATGCCCATCACCCATTTTCCCCTCTCCACCCAGATTACCCCCATCAACCCTCAGTTTGTTCTCTGTATTTAAGAGTATTAATTCTTTTTTTTAAGTTTACTTATTTTAAGAGAGAGTGAGCAGGGGAGGGGTAGAGAGAGAGGCAGAGAGAGAGAGATTCCCAAGCAGGCTCAGTGTAGAGCCCAAAGCAGGGCTTGAACTCACTGACCATGAGATCATGACCTGAGCAGAAATCAAGGAGGCACCTCTATATTAACTCTTTTTAAAAAATGTGTATTTATTTTGAGAGAGAGAGAGAGTGAGTACATGCAGAGGAGGGGCAGAGAGAGAAGGAGACAGAGAAGCTCCAGTAGGCTCTGCACTGTCAGCATGGAGCCAGATGTGGGGCTTGATCCTATGACCCTGGGATCATGACTGAAATAATTGCTCTGAAATCAAGAGTCAGATGCTCAAAGGACTGAGCCACTCAGGCTCCCCTCTAATTTTTAAACTGTGTTAAACCACCAGTGACATTTCTGTAACACTGTTAAATGAGCAGATGCTCTCATTCAGGGTCTAATTTTAAATGGACTGCCTCTAGTTTTCTCTCACTGAGTATGTAGAGTACCATTTAAAGTAACTGTATTCCTAATATTAAGGAAATGTCCCTTCAGTCTTGATTTAAAAAGGAACTTTGAAAAAAATGCAATTATATCATCTTTGATGTCTTTATATCTTTACTAATAAGCTCATTGTCCACCCCACCCAGAGAATAAACTCCTTGAGGTCAGGAGATCTAAGTGGTGCGCTCCTGAATCCCCTGCAACTAGAGAATGGCTAAGAAGTTAGAAATTTCACCCGCTGCAACGTGCTTTGCAACATTTCAAAAGGCACAACAATTTCCTGTTCCTATAAGTGGGAAAATCTGAAGTTAGAATTAGTTTTGAAGCTATTTCTTCAGTAGCCACTTCAATTTTACTATTTGAAAACTTTCTCCTTACTTGTAAGTCAACTCCAGTCATTGTCTTCTGGAGAGTAATTCATTTTATAACACGTCACCTTGGTTAATGTAAAAATTTAAAGGTTATTCTCAGTAATTTAAAATATTTATCTTTCTTAATACTAATTTTCTACAACTGTGAAGTTTCATCTCTTTGTATCTTGATTATGTCTGTCAAAAAATTTGTTAATGCATTTAATTATCTTAAGAAATTAACTCCTGAATATATCTTTAAAAAATGACTTCTTTTCCATAGTTCCTGGTTCATTGATCTTTGCTTTTATCTTTATTTCCTTCCTCTTGATTTTCTTGTTTTGCCTTTAAAACCTACTGAGTCCAACATTCAAATGGCATATTTTCACTTTTTCTCTTTAAAAAGTTATTGTAGGGGTGCCTGGGTGGCTCAGTTGGTTTAGTGACCGACCTCGGCTCAGGTCATGATCTCGTGGTTCATGAATTCTAACCCCTGACAGCTAGCTCAGAGCCTGGAGCCTGGCTTTGGATTATGTATTTCCCGCTCTCTCTGACCCTCCCCTGCTCATGCTCTCTCTCTCTCTCTCAAAAATAAATAAAACATTAAAAAAGTTAATGTACTATACCTATAGATTTCCTTTAATTGTATCTTTGACAACCTGGCATAAACTTTTAATTGTTATTAATTTATGAATTATTATTAGATTTATTATTTTTTGACATTTAAAATTTTATTTTTAAGAGACAGAGAGTGACAGAGCATGAGCAAGGGCAGGGGCAGAGAGAGAGGGAGACACAGAATCTGAAGCAGACTCTAAGCTCTGAGCTGTCAGCACAGAGCCTGATGTGGGGCTCAAACTCTCTAGCCATGAGATCATCACCTGAACTGAAGTCAGATGCTTAACTGACTGAGCCATTATTAGTTTTTATTATTACTAGGTATTATTAATACCCTGTAATTATTTAATTTTTTTAACTTCAGTTATTTAATTATCTAGTAACTAGATGATTTTTTTTGTTTATTTAAAGGTTGGTCACTTATTTCTAAAGTTACTGCTTTATAACCAGAGAATGCTGTTGAATAATTTGGAACATCTCTAAGTGTCTTGAAACATATTTCAGAATTGGTCAATACATCTTCTTTCAGAAAGATGTAAAAGGACTTTTCTTTCATCATCTCATTAAATACAATCAGAAACCCATGATGTTACATACATAATTCAGATAAGAAGACTCTGAAAGGCAAAGTAAAGAAGGCAGAGCAGGTAAGGACCTCCTGGTCTAAGGGATGAAACAATGGTGCATTATCTGGGTTTTCTCTTTGTCCTTCATACTCCACATTTGGAGCTAAAGGAGCCAGTAATCCAGAAAACACCACGGGGCAAGTACGGACTAAGCGCCAGTAAGTCTCCTCTCCCCAAAGTGTCAGGGGAGGGGCAGCTCAGGAAATCAGAAAACGTTGGATGCTAACCACTCAACTCCAGTCAAATACCACAGAAAAAATACACTGACCGCAACTCATCTCACAGCAAAAGCTGAGGGGGCACGTAGACTCCCCTCTTTGCCAGGCTGCACTGAGGAACCCAAGGTCCTCTCCAGGAGAGTTCCAAAAAAGGCTGAGTAGGAGCCCGACTCCTCTCCCAGCTGGAGGATAAGTGTCACCCAGCTCTCAAGGTGTCAGTGCACACCGCTGGGTAAGCCTGGACTTCGTCTGCTTCTGCTCCAGCCTCACCAAGAGCAGACTGGCTGGAGGGTCAAGGTGTTCACAGACTCTCCGCAGTGGTGGGCGCACTCCATCGTGGTCAGCAGAGTCTCTGTGGGGGGACTAAGAAGATGCTCTTGTTTTTCCCATTCAGAGTGATATCAGCCCCTAAAACAGAGGGGTTGAATCAGATCCACAGCCTCTCCAATGCCCAAATTTCAACAAGGAAAAAGAACCACTCATCATGGTAAGAACTAGGATAATTTCAATTTGAATAAAAAATATAATCAACAGATGGCAACACAGAGATTACAGAAATATTAGAGTTATCTGATAGAATTTAAAGCGGCCATCACAAAATCTCTTCAAAGAGGAACTACAAATATACCTATAATAGACATAATAATAGAAAAATTTGGCAAATAAACAGACATCTCAACAGAAACACAGAAGGCATGAAGAATTACCAAGAATTTAGAATCAGAAAATGCATTGACCAAAATAAAAAATAACTCAATAAATAGGCTGAAAGCAGAATGAATGGGACAGAGGAAAGAATCCATTTCACAGGAGAACTCTACAAAAAGTTAAAAATAAATAACACCAATTCTACATAACCTCTTAAAAGAAACAGGAGTTAGGGTAATAATTCCTAATTTATATTATAAAAACAGAATGGCCTGATGCCAAAATTAAACAAAAACAGAAAAGGCAGAAAAGAAAGGAAGGAGGAAGGAAGAAAGGAAAGAAGGAAGTAAGAAAGGAAGAGAAGGAGGGAGGGAGGGAAGAAAGAAGAGAGGGAGAGAGGAAACCATAAACTTCACATACAGATCTTCTCATGAATACAGGTAAAGAAAACTATTTCAAAATATTAGGGAATGGAATTTGGCAATATATAAGGAGGATTACACACCATGACCTGATGGGACTTACACCAGGGGTGATAGACTGGTTCAATATTCAAAACTCCATGAACATGGTATACTGGATTAACATGCTAAAGGTATAATCACATTATTATACCTATTGAGTCAGGAAACTCATCTGCCAAAATTCAACGCTCATTCATGATAAAGAAAAAAACATTCTCAGCAAGTTAGAAATAGAGGTGGTGCCTTCATTTTGATACAGAGCATCCACAAAATGCCATAGCTACCATCCTACCCAATGGTGAAAGAGTAAATCCTTTCCTCCAACCTTGAGAAGTAAGCAAGGATGTCCACTCTCACTATTAGAATGCTGCAAATTCCAGCCATCACAATATGGAATGAAAAGGAAATACAATGTATGCAGACCAGAAGGTAAGAAATAAATCTGCCCCTGTGTGCAAGTAACATGATGGTCTAGATAGAAACTCTCAAGGAGTTTGCAAACAAAGAAACAACTTCTTGCATACCTTCCTAGAACTAATAAGTGACATCAGCAGATTCACCAAATGCAAAATCCGTGCAAAAAATTCCCATTACAGTGATACGTGGAAGCCAAAATTGCAAATACAGTACCACTTATAATCCTTACAAAAATAATCAAATGCTTAGATGTAAATCTCACGAAACGTGTATAGATGTTGTGTACCAAAAACCACAACATGCTGATGAAAGAAATCAAAGATCTAAACAAATGGAGAGAGACTTTGTTCATTAACTGGAATTCTCGACCTAGTGAAGAGGTGTTTAATCTAAATACACCTATGCTAACTGCATATACCAGAGTTTGCTGCAACCTATTTTCCTTAAACACCAAACCAAAAACCTCCTGAGGATCATTAAGGTCCATGTTTTCACTGTAAAGATGGAGAAACCAAGGCGATAAGACACTAGAGACAGCTTTCCTAGGGGCTTGGGCACCAACACCAGATGACACTTTCCTCAATTCTCCATCCGGTCCCATCAAATCCTCTCTGCTTTCCGATTTCCTAGCCGGCAGTTACAAATCTTCCATCTGTACTCTGCTTGACCCCCAGTAGACTTCAGTGTTTAATAATTTGTTGAATGGACAAATGCTTCCTGGTCCTTATTCCTGTGTGCATGTGTGTGTGTGTGTGTGTGTGTGTGTGTGCAGGGCTCCTTATTCCGCTCTGTGTGTGTCTTTATTTTCCTCTGTGTGGGCGTCCTTATTTCTCAGTGTGTGTGTGCGGGTGAGTCCTCATTTCTCTCTCTGTATGCAGGGGTCCTTCCTTCTCTTTCTCTCTGTGTGCGGGGACCCTTGTTCCTCTGTGTATGTGTGGCTAGGGGACATGATGCTGGGGGAACAGGTGTCACCAGGCACAGGACTGGTGAGTAGATCTCTCCACCCCTTCTCTGCGTCTGCCCACGTGCAGTGCATGCCATCAAAAATCTCCAGTCCTCCCTTCAGTCGCCTATTTAAAACATGGTTTTTTTTCTTTCTGTTTACAAAGTATTTACACTGACCTTTTAATCTGATATTACAGGAGCAGCTCTTTCTCCACGTTTAAATAGAAAGGACTCATTTTAGAGGCAGCCTCTCGTCCTTCCGGCTGCAGAATACATTTCTTGTCATTTTCACTCACTACAAAATGCCTCTTACCAGAGTGTCGGAAAAGAAGAAACATAACACAGTATTTCCCCACACCCTGAACTAAGCCTTCCAGAAGGACATTAATATGCCCCTGTTCTCTCGATCTGTTGAATTTTTCAGCAACTCCATCCCAAAACCATTTTTATATTTGGTCACATGTGAGCTGAACAAGGGTAATTGACACTAATGATTTTCGGCTCATAGTTTTTGCTCTATTGTTTTGCTTTGACTCTATTTTCCCCTTTCCATTTCTATTTTTCTCCCACTGCATGTTCAGTTCCACCGAGCTCTATCTGGTTTCACAGAGTTCCACGACTCAGGAGCTAATCACGTCCCCGAGCACTGATCCCGGGTGCCCCGTGGTGTTCGCTATTCACAGTAGTTGTTTACTCGCACACTTTCGGTTCAGGATCATTTCACTGTGGATCTCACAGTCTGGCAAACAAACGCTCATGCCGATATACACACATTCACAACAGATATCTCCAGTTAAATATTCATGATGCCCAACATTATCATAGGGTTTTCCATACAAAGAAATGACCAACATTGTCATTCCGGGCCTGTATTACCTTATGCAGAGAATGCTGAACAGTATATTATTACATCGTGTATGTGACAGATGAGCTTCAGCAGAAGAGGCTAATAACAATAAATTAATGTAGAGTGGCTTTGAGGGAGAAAGATAGGACAAAGGAGCTTCGAAATTAGAGATAAATGTTATCACGCATTTTGATCTTCCTTGAATTCAGCGTGAATACTGTGTTCAGTTTTTGTCACATGGCTGTCCGTTTCTGAGACAAAATGAAGTTGGCCGGTGGGAAGATATTCAAT
This sequence comes from Suricata suricatta, assembly GCF_006229205.1. Taxonomy (NCBI): domain Eukaryota; kingdom Metazoa; phylum Chordata; class Mammalia; order Carnivora; family Herpestidae; genus Suricata; species Suricata suricatta. The sequence continues at coordinate 2,801,002 of NC_043713.1, forward strand.
GGCAATTATTTCAGTTAAATCAAATGAAGTCAATTTGAAAAGGAAATAAATTCATGTTTCTACTTCTCTGTTTCACGCTTCAGACATACAGTATACTCCTACCTGACTATTTAGGGATCTTTATGAAGAAAAACACGCAACCTTCGAACCTTTGAATTCAACCTTTTCCTTCATTTCACTGACATGGAGATGCCCTCTTATGGGAATTAAACACAGGACCTCATGTGCCAATACAAGGAATGGAAACTCTAGAATTCACTTCATGGCCAACAGACGACAAGGAAAATAGATGATTAGAGGGGAAGGAGCCACATTACATCCCAAATTTCACCCCAAGGAGACCCACAAAGTTTTCAGAGTGAATCTGCTCTCCACCAAGTATGTGGAAAACAGAGGGAGGAGCTGGAAGCTGCAATTAATTTAATTGAAAATGCAAACCACCTCCACAGATCACATGTTCATGACCACATGAATAGCATTTAAACAGAACGTCATACACGGCTTGAAGTAGAGTACAGGTAACTGTTGGTGTGAATATTTGATGGAGAGTAGGCATATATTTACATAGAAATGCAATATTCACATGTGCTCGTTATTGTGGATATGCGGACTCATCCAGCCAATCAGCAAACACCAGCAGAGCGCTCACCAGGTAATAGGTGCCTGTGGAGCTCCCGGGATCCAAAGGGAAGTAGTCTCTTATCTCCAAGGAGCCCATGATTTAATTTGACAGTACAATGATTTTGTAAAAAAAAAATGTGTTTATAGCAGAGAATACTGAAAAGGCTAAGAGAGGCTAAAAGTACAAGGCTAAATGTGCTTTATAAAATAAACAAAATGTAGCGATTTTTAAAAAAATGGATTAGTGGGACAGATTTCTGGAGAAAGAGAGAAAAACAATATGTGTCAATATCAGAAGAATGTTGAATCTGTTTTGTTTTGTTTTTAAATGTTTTATTTATTTTGAGAGAGAGAGAGAAAGAGAGAGGGGGTGCAGCAGGGGATGCAGAGAATCCCAAGCAGGCTCCACACTGTCAGCCCAGAGCCCAATGCAGAGCTTGAACTCATGGACCTTGAGATCATGACCTGAGCTAAAATCAAGAGTTGAGAGTTGGACACTTAACCAGCTGAGCCTCCCAGGCACCCCTCAGTGGTTTATTTGAACAACCAAGTGTAAAAACCCTTGTATAAGAGAAAGTAAAAAATCTCTGCACTGTCCGAATTCCCTGCCTTGGGCCTGGAGACAGAAAGGGGGAACTGGGGTATCACTGAGGCTGGTATTTCAGAACCAAGATGTGGCAAGAGACTAGCAGGGCTGACCATTCCGAGTGGGGGCAGAGGGGCCAACCTCAGGGAACCAGATTCTTCCAGTGCACTCTGTAATTTCAAAGGTTCTGGTCTAGGCAAGGAGCTACAGTACATAATAGCAGGATACGGTGAGCGAGTCAAAGTGGATAAAGATCTAGAACAGATGCCGAGTGTTTTTGTAGAGGATGTAGGATGGGGAGGTGCCGTTAGGAAGAAAACCTGATTCAGACACACACCAGGAAAGTCTTAGAGTTCGTGAAAGGTGCATCTGAAGGGATGATCAGTTGAACAGTTCTTGAGAGTTTGGGTCTCATTTGCATATTTGACCAGTAAATATATCTAATGTATACAAGGTGTCATACGCAAGACATTGCACTTGGTAGGAAGGGATGGGTGTACAGACAGAGAAAACTGGGCTCATGCTCTTAATTAGATTTTGACGCCTTTAAGCAAATCCAGGGCCAATGTACATCATCTCTTTCAGAACCCTATGGTCTAATAATGAGAGGAACTTTTAGGGGTCATTTCAGGAATAATATAAATAGGAGGGAGAAGATTGGAAGAAGGTAGTCAAAAGGTGTAAGCTTCCAATCGTAAGACAAATAAGTACTAGGGATATGATGTACGACATGGTGCCTCTAGTTCAGACCGCTGGGTGACATATCGGACAGGGGCTGAGAGCGTAGATCCTGAGAGCTCTCGTCACAGGAGAAATTTTTTCTTTTTCTCCTTTTCTTCTTTCTTTTTATGGCATCTATATGAGAGAACAGATGTTAGCTGAGCCCGCTGCTGTAATCACAGCACAGTAGATGTTGACCAACCATCCTGTTGTATGCCTCGAACTTCCAAAGTGATGTGTGCCCACCAGTCAGAGCGGCTAAAATGAACAAATCAAGAGACTACGGATGCTGGCGAGGGTGTGGAGAGACGGGCACCCTCCTGCACTGTTGGTGGGAATGTGAACTGGTGCAGCCGCTCTGGAAAACAGTGTGGAAGTTCCTCAAAAGACTGTCGATAGAACGCCCCTATGACCCAGCAATAGCCCTGCTAGGGATTTACCCGAGGGATACAGAAGTGCTGATGCACAGGAGCACATGTACCCAATGTTCACAGCGGCACTGTCAACAATAGCCAAAACATGGAAAGAGCCTAAGTGTCCATCACCTGATGAGTGGATCAAGAAGATGTGGTATATATACAATGGAGTACTACATGGCAATGAGGAAGAATGAAATATGGCCATTTGTAGGAAAGTGGATGGACCTCGAGGGTGTCATGCTAAGTGAAATAAATCAGGCAGAGAAGGACAGAAACCATATGTTCGCACTCATAGGTCTAACAGGAAATTTTCAGAATGATCTAGCTTCAAGAAAAGCAAGCAGTTAGTAGTGCTTAAGAAAAATTGATTCAGTATCTAATGGAAAATTGATACCTG
>NC_043713.1:2803844-2830998 GCF_006229205.1 Suricata suricatta
AATGTTTTTACATTGTAGTACTTGTTTAGCTTGTTGGTGGTGTTTGCTTATTTAATACATTCCGTCAAGGACAGAAATTTAAAAAAAAATAGATTTTCTAGGGTTAAGACCATGGTCTCCTTATACTCCTACTTCCCTTTCAACAACTTTGCCTTCAGTCAGGAGTTGCCACAGACACTTTTGGGATCCGACTGAGGGGAAATTAACTTAGGAATACATTTATTCTGGTTCAGTGGGTTATTTATTCTATGTTTTACAATCATTTGTGTATTTAAGTTACTGCAACTTTTCCAGGTATAGGTATGATTTTCAAGAATATTGATCCCACTGGGCCCCTCCCCTGGTGCCCAATGTTGTGCCAGAGAGTGGAGGGCCAGGAGTACTACAGTCACTGTGTACACACTGCCTGCTGCTGGAAGCGTGTAACTGTGCAGATGCTGGTGGAGAAACACGGTTTGAAATACCTGAAGCCAGAAGGTAGTCTGGGAACAGCGTTTCCTACGATTGCAGCCCGTACTTAAAAGAAACTGGAAAGAGTTTTCCCCAAATTTGACAACAATTTTAAATTTGTATATGGCAATATCAGTAATGAATTGTGAGGATGAAAAATACTTTCTAAACTATCAATAATAAAAGAAAAGTTTCAAGCAAAAAAAAAGTGATGTGTGCCAATGATTTCTCAATAAAACTGGAAAAATATATAGAAGGGAGGTGTCATGTTAGAATAAACAGAGCACTGCATTTGTAATCAAAGGTTCTATCACTTAGTCTTGGTGTTACTTTATGTAATTTACTATGCGCTCTGAAACTCAGCTTTTTCATCTGTGAAGCTGGAGCATTAATATCCACCACTATCGATGAGGGTTCCTTGGGTGCAAGCAACAGAAGTTTATCATAAGCAACCTACACATAAGACAGATTTGCAAGGATATCATGGAGTGCCCAGAAACAAAAGGAAGACCCAAGGAACATGCTCAGAAAGAATGGGAACCAGGGTATCTCCTGGGGTCAGAGTAGCAAGAACTATCATATCAAGGAAATACTCCTGAAAATAATGAGGTCCAGCATGTTTTTATCCTTGCATATTCTGTTCAAGCTTCGACAGTTTAAGAGAGAGAATGCACTTGGCCAACTTGGATCCCATGCTGACCCTGGGGTGAGAGGTGGGTCGGGAACCTCACAGTGAGACCCCCTGGGATTCTACATATCACATATCATTACATCCTGAAATGAAGTGTAGATGAGGTCAACAAAGGAAGACAGAAAAAAGCAGAACCTACCGCTCTTCACAGACTTAGGGCACACATTGCGACTGGGGGCCACTGTGCGAGCTGTCCTGTTTCTCCCACAGCAGGTGCTTGGCACCCACGATCCTGGACATGTAGTTGCGTATTGCATTTCTCACCTGAGGACAACCTCAAGGTCACAGTAAAATGCACTTATTATATGAGCACATTTTAATTTATGAGTCCCCTGGCAGACTCTGCTCTCTGACGACACTGTTTCCTCAGCACCACGAGGAAGGCTCCGATGGAAGGTCTCGGCTGGAGGAGCCCAGCAATGGGCGATGAGACTCCAGGTTGTCACAGGCCGGGCATCCAGAGGTGGAGGCAAAATGAAGGTGAGCACAGGGACGAGTGAGGTAGCAAGTCCTCCGAGTCAGCAGGGCGCCTGCCCCTGCAGGGTCCATGACCCTGGCGAACAGGCCACGGTGTTTCCATCGGTGGAACATTGGAGGGCGGAGGCACTTGGTGCTTAACTTTATCACCAAAACGTCGTCCTGCAGACTTTTTTGTTAGTTGGGTCCAACCATGATCCTCTGCCCAGAATCCAGATGAAAGTCCGTCAGTTGAAGGGAAGGGCTTCCCGAGAAATGACCTCATGGTGCCCTACTGATTATGTGCAGTGGTGGGTTCCACCATCTTTCTCTAAAGAAAGCTGTGGCTGTGCAGTGGAGAAGCAGATTCCTTCCTTCCTTGAACCCAGAGCTTGAGAGAACACTGATGCTAAAGAATCCAGAATAACACACCCCTCTCACCATGGAAATGCGGGCAGAGGGTGGCCAGGTGGAATCCAGAGTGCTGGCAAAGGGAATTCTGAGTGGAGTGGCAGCGATTCAAGCTAAGTAATAAATAGATACTTGGGCCGTGGCCAAGAGCTTCGCTGGAAGAAGCACCGTTGGAGGGTTAAACCCCAGGAGGTCTGGGTGAGTGGGACGTGTGCAAGCACACCAACGCGGATGAGTGCAAACCAAGTACGTGTGCATCTTCTGTAACGCACCCCGGAAAGCCCCCAGCATGGAAGAACCAGTGAAACAGCAGCCGACAAGATGATGGTACCCGTGCAGGACAGCCACTCTCCTTCCTCACCCACGACCCTTGCCCACTGGCAGCTGCGTGGTAGGCTTCGTGAGTGCAGGCGGGTTCCGGTCCCAGGGACAGCGACCTACCCTTCCAGCGCTCTCTGGGCGCCTCCCGCCCCCGCCTGCAGACGCCTGCGCAGCGCGCTCGTCCGTCCACTCTAGACTTTGTCCTTCTCGTTGTGTTCTCTTGTTCTCTTTAGTATCATTGTCCTTCTTTCTTGAAATTAGGAAGTTTTGAGATTATTTCTAAACACACGTTTCCTTTCCAAGCAGAATGCAGAGGAGGGGACACATTTACCCGTGGGCACGCCTTCAGGTGCGCAGAGGTAAATTAGAACTATTCGTGTTTTATTATTTTTTTCTGTTCTTGCACTTTTGATTTCCTCTTTGACCGTATAGTAATTTGCAAGAGCATTTTTAACTGTACATGTGTTTTTCCTTAAATTATTATTATTAGTTTCCTGTTTTATTAGGTTTCTAAGTGAGTTGTTGCTGTGGCTGTAAAGGTCACCTCTTGCTTAATAAACGCGCAAGAATGCCTGTTTTCTCCTTCTAAAGTTGTATCTTTTAACAACTACTTTCCTGATTATTTGTTTCTTGATTTGTGCAACCTATGCTTCATTTTCTTCACCTTATTCTTTTCTTTGCTCCCGTGACTTGGAAGTAGATGCCCACTGGAAATTTTACCAACTGTTAGCTGGAACTTTTAAACTAAATATTGCATTCGCCTAATTAAGATTTTAAATGGTAGGACTTTTCTCCCTTTATGCAGCGTGAGGCATTAGCCATTACTTTCTAACTTTCTGCTGCATTTCCAGTTTCCTTCATCTGTTCCTGTATTTTAAAATACTTTTTCATGGGGCACCTGATCTCGGCTCAGGCCATGATCTCACAGTTTGTGGGTGTGAGCCCCGTGTCAGGCTCTGTGCTGACAGCATGGGGCCTGCTTAGGGTTCTCTCTCTCCTCTCTGCCCCTCACCTGCTTGCGCTCTTTCTCTCTCGAAGTAAATAAATAAACTAAAAAAATAAAATAAAATAAAATGTGTTTTCTGTTGCAACTTTTTAATCCTTTATATTGTGAAAAGAATTTCATTATGTGTCCATGCTTAATCATTTCAGTGTTTGCTGCCAGCCTTAATCCATCACGAACTCACTGGTGGTCTCTTTTGCTTTTCTTAATGATCCAGAGTGAGGATCCTCCAACTACAGTCTGTGAGCCCAATCTAGCTGCCACCTGCTGTGCGGGACCCCTGAGCTAAGGGCGATTTTATATGTTGATATGATTTTTAAAATTCAGAAGTTGGATAATGTTTCAGGATGTATGAGAATCATGTGACAGTTCAGTTTCCCCAAATCCAGACTTGCTGGCTCACAGCCATGCTCACTGAGCATGCTCACTGGGGCCTCAGTGCTCCAGACCAGAGCTCATCAGTTGTAGGGGAGACCTTGGGGCCCACGGAGCCGACAGTATGTGTCGTACGGCCCTTCACACGGCACGTCCGCCTGTCTCTGGTCCAGGGCGATGAGGGATGTTATTTATGATGCTGTGTGGGGGCACAGTCCCATCCCCCATGCTCTGAGACCACGATTTTTGTGATTGCCACGGATGTCAATGGCACATCGATTCCAGAGTTTCTCCAGGCTGTGCAGAGAGCAGCCAGGTGGGCTGCACCCCCCTCATCCTTCCGTCCTTCCCTGTTGGGCACATCGGAATCCGAGGGGACGACGACTCTCTTTCTCCAGGGGCAACCTCAAATCTCTCCTGGCTTATATGCTTTTGAAGAGTCAGTTGCAAAGTCTTGCTTTTGGTGACGCAGCCCGTCTCATGACGCCCCTGTCACCTGGAGCGTCACGCAGGGTCATTGCTTGAAACGCTGCTTTCTGGGTGCTGGCATCAGTGGGAGCCCCTGGGTGGCATGGTTTCTGCGACATGACACATTCGAACATTCTGACATTTGCCTCTTTTCTGGTACCAAGACGTTCTCGGTCTGCTTCGTCTGCTGTGACGCATTCGCGATGAGCAATGTTCACACACCGGCACACTCCCCAGGAAGATCCGATGGAGGGTGTCCATCCCTCTCTGACCTACCCAGGGGTCTCTGTGTTGGACAGTCACTAAACAGACCCATGGGCATGTGCTAGGGCGCCGGGGATGAGGGGGGCGGGAGAGCAGCTGTGAGAGGAGGAGAACCCGAGTTCCAGGGACATGGGTTCTGAGAAGCAGCACCTCCAAGGAGGTGAAGGGGAACTGGGAGAATGGGAGGAATGTTCCCAATAGAGGAAATACAACACACGTTCATTTAATGGTCAGGGAGCCCCGTGGGGGCAAGGAATCCAAAAGAGCTCATTGTTCCAGCTCCTGGCCGGGGGCCTGGAGGTGGCCAGGGCTTGGCGGGCCTTGCCTGGACCTTCGTGGGATGTGTAGTCATGAAGGGCACTCGGGGCAGGAAGGCCAAGTCAGGGTTGCAGGCGATGGTCCCACAGGCTGAGATGCTCATGTCACCCAGGTGAGGTCAACTGGGGGAGGTCAGCCGGGGGAGGTCATTCGGGGGAGCCCTGAGGAGGGCTATGTCCTAGAAGGTGATGGGAAGGTGCGGGCAGGAGGTGTGTGAGAGGCGAGGGGCTGGGCCAAGGGCAGAGGGAGGGCCAGCCCCAGATGCTGTCCGGCTTCCTGTTCAGTCTCCACAGCCTGTTTGGCAGTAGGAAAGGGGAGTCTCAGAGCTGTGGGGTTGTGGGGGATGGCAGGGGTGAGGCATCTGGCACCCCAAGCCGTTCTTGGATGCCCTCTCTCCACCAATCACCACACCCTACTTGTGTCCTTGGGGCTCCCAGGACAACGTGTGAGTGTTTAATCGACCTATTTTTTACTTGTTAAGTGTCTGCATCATTTTCCTGCGGCCACTGTAACAAATGACCTCGAACTTCCAGTGAGCTGGGTTCTAGAGGCCAGACGTCCTGAACGTGCCCAGTCCCTGAGATCGGCCAATAGAGCATGACTTAGGCCCGGCCTGTGGCGTGGTCCCCGGCTTGCGGTGACAGCACTGGTTCAGCCTACGTGGCCCGTGGGCCGTTGGACATGCTTCCGCCTCCCTCTGACGGGGGCAGTCCTGATGCTCTTGGGGCGCATGCACTCCGGGCGCTTCTGGACGATCCCAGATAATCTCCCAGCACAAGATCCTTGATCACATCTGCCAAGTCCTTCTTCATGAGAAAGCATCAGGACACCGAGGTGTACTGTGGGGGGCGGGGGGTGGGCACCTTCCCCCGAACACACCTTTCTAGCACCATTGCCTGTCACATCCTCCGTCACCTCTACACCAGCATGGCCTTGGCTCAGAAGTATTAATACACGGTCCTCAGACCCAATAGGATGATAAAAATGTCATTTTCTTTGACTGTTTTTCCTACAACTTTTCCAAAGACAGTAACTAGGAACTTTCGACGTGTGAGAGCCTGGTGGGTATTTCCATCTGGCACTTACTGCTTCCTTTCCCGAGCTTCCCAGGTGTTCATGGTGGTTTTACTTCAAGCTCCTGGGTCCTCGTCTTCTCTGAGGGCTGCCGGTGGGTTCTCCACCCTGATGATGGGAGACAGGAGTTTGTGATTTTGGTAGGACATGGAGTTGCTTTCTTTGAGAGTGGGTGGGGTCGGGGTGTCCACGAGACCCTTCTCTCCTCACCGTGGCCAGAAGGTGAGCCCACCCCGTCCCCTGTCCTTCCCACCCAGCCCCGCACCTGTGAGGAGTCAGGGGACGGGGAGTGGCTAGGAGGCTTCTCTCCCTGCAGTCCTGTGTGTGCTCTCTCTGGTTTGCTGGCCGTCACAAATGAGAACAGCACCAACCCACATGTGGGGCGGTATTTTCACCTACATTCAAGTGTAATTGGATTGTTGAGGACGATGGTGATGGAATTCGAGCTAAGCATGAGGCTGGGGCTACTTCCTGGTCATCTTTGATCCGTGACCTATGTAATATTTGCATCAGAAACAGAAATAGCACCTTAGTTCGGTACTTCTTCATCTTCTTTTTTTTAAATGTTTATTCATTATTTTAAAGAGACAGAGACAGAGCATGAACATGGAGAGCAGAGAGGGAGAGAGACACAGCATCCGAAGCAGGCTCCAGGCTCTGAGCTGTCAGCACAGAGGCCAACGTGGGGCTCAAACTCACAAACCTCGAGATCATTACCTTAGCCGAAGTCGGACACCCAGGAGCCCCCAGTTACTTCTGTTCTATGTGCTTCTGTGCCTGGGGATAATGAAGGCATGTGCGGCTTACTAATTCTGCATATTTGTGCTTTTAAGTAGTTTCACAAAAATATTGAAATTGATAATGACCATGAAAAACACTGATGCGTCATCTGAGAATGCTTTTTCTTGCAGCTACCCAATCAAATTTTCAACATAAATTAAAGATCATTCAAGAATGTTTTAAGTTTTTCTTCATTATTTTCTGAATTATAAGAGTACTTTGGCTTATGTTGATCTTGGAAAGAAATTTAGAATCTCGTGTCTTCTTTATGAATTGAGAACCAAACACTAGACACATTTTGTTTCTCTTGCAAGTGCGGCCTCTCTCTCTCTAAATACTAAAGCTGAACTATTTGCCAGGCCATAGCTCACCTGCATGGAGGTTTAGCTTATAATTGCAGAATGTCAAGGATGTGGAAATAAATATTTCCAGTCTTGGGCTTTGTCTATGTTGCGTCCATTTCAATACCTCACAGAGCTGAGAAAACTCAACTCTTGAAATACTAAAGCTGTGAGCTAGCCAACTTCTTTAAGAGCAATGCTTCCATAATTTTAAAGAAGGTAAGACGTTTGCCGTTCTGGCCCGAGAAAGTTGGCTTTGAAATCTCATCACCATCAACAGCATCAATATCATAATGGGCCGTTATCTGTGCCAAGCACTGTGCTAGGCTCATTGCATGCATTCTCTTATTAAATCATAAAATAACCCAGCTGACACCCCATTTTTAAGTAAGCTGAGACTCAGAGAGATCAAGTACTTTATCCAGAGTAACACAGGTAGGATATAAGGAGGCTAGGGTTTGAATCTGAAACGTCAGACTCCAGAGTCTTGAAACCTTCCCAGAATCCATAGACATAATTGAGTAGCTTCTTACAATTGTTTAAATTTGACAGTGAATGAGTGCGTCTGATCTCTTTCCATGCTTCTCCAAAAGTATCAAGTCCAGGTTCATCCTGCCACCATCTTGGATTTAGAATATCCACACAGCACCCACCTTTGTTATTGGTAACTCCCACATTTTCATAATTTCAAAGACAAGCTAAGTTATATCTGGTTATTAACCTTTGTTACAACTAAGTTACTACCTCATATGTGCCAAAGGCATTCTATGGTCTGCATTGTTTAGTCATTCCCAGAACCGGATTCCATTTTTAGCAAAGAGGAAATAGTTCCTGAGACAGTTAAAGTGACTTTACCTGAATGAAGTCCCTGAGCTCGTGAGCAACAGGCAGGGTTTGAATCCAGACTGTGTTTATTCCAAAGTCTGTCTGCTCTTCTCATGAGGATGAAAAAATATTATTTCCAATGTGTAAGAACTGAAAAAAATTAGGTAATTCTGGACATGATTCATGTACCTCTACTGATTTCAAACCTTTGGTCTAACAGCATTCTTCTTAATTTTAAATTCTGCCTTATGGTTAAAATTGAAATTTGAGTTAAATAATACATAGTAAAAAAATTACAAGCAATAAAAACTTCTCTTTTTCTGGAATCATAAGTTTTTTGAACCAGATCAATGTCTTCACCATTAGAAATCATAGAAGGCTTACCAAATCCCATGGCTCTTCAAAATTAAGAACAGTATTTTATTTACTTTTATTTTATTTATTCTAATTCTCAGGGTTCTACATGGTTCCTGGCTCATCATGGATGTTCAAATATTTGGTGAATTTGATGAAAATTCTGTTAATTTTAAGGTATCTGGGATGAGGCGCCTGGTTATGATTAATGGTGTGAAATGATATTTTAACATCCTAATACCCAGGAGAAATTTAGGAAACAATTATCATTGCGTCGACAACACTGTCTGGCTTAGAGATTCTGGGATGTAGTAAAAATGTGGACAGAAATATTGAAGGCATTTTGTTTTGTAAATGACGAGAGGAATAAAAACAGTGGCAAGAGGTTATTCAGCTTGAGAATTGTATTGATCCCGATCTCCTCTTATACTGAATTAGTCTTGGCTCTAAACTAACTTTCTCTTTGTCCAATTACAGAGAGAAAAGAAGAGAATGAGTGCATTTAGGCTCTCAGTATTGAAACCCTGGTGTAAGCTTCCGACCTATTTCACGTTTACCACAGAAATTGCATTCCCACGGACGATTTGAAAGCATTTTGCAAAAATTAATTACTTAAAAATGCATTGCATTTAAACATCTATTGCCTGCTCTGACTACTTTAAAGTTCCTTTAAGACATTTTCATTTATTTTTACGAGTCATTGAAAATGACAAAAAAACGATATTTTATACAGTTTTGAGCCAGAAAACTTACTGAAGAAATGACTGTGTATTCGATGTTATATAGATATCTTTTAATTTTTGTCAAAAAGGTACATTTTATATCTTCAACTTGCTTAATCCAAATACCAAAGAAAACCTTCATTCATTATCATAACAACAAGAATATTAAACAGATATTAAGTTCCTCCTTAGTCCATTTTTTTTAAAGATTTACAACAATCACTTCCTTCTCATGGCTCTGTGGTGACACTTCTATTACCTGAGTTTCTCTCGTACTTTTTTCTCTTTTTCTCTTCCCCTCCCCCATTAATTTGTATTCAATGATAGAGGCTGACTTTAATGTGACTCTTTTTAAAAAATGTATTTTAATCTTTATTTTTGAGAGAGAGAGAGAAAGACAGAGCATGAGCAGGGGAGGGGCAGAGAGAGGGAGGCACAGAATCTGAAACAGGCTCCAGGCTCTGAGCTCTCAGCACAGAGCCAGACTTGGGGCTTGAACTCACGGACCATGAGGTCATAACCTCATGGGTGGAGACTCCACCCTCTGAGCCACCCAGGTGCTCCTGATGTGACATTTAACCACCAATCCTGCGAGGGCTTGATGTTGGCCCACAAAGGATTTGAACGCCATGGCAGCTGCTTTGGGCTTCAGCAGGGCCAGCCTGGGCATGGCGGTGACACTCAAGGATGGTTCCATCTTCCTGGGGAGGCAGGATATAAAGATGTCCAAGATGGAATCGCAGTAGTTTCCACAAGAGACGAGAATTTGAGAGGCTATGAGCTCACACTCGAACGCCGGAAGAGTAAGGGTCCCATGGCTGGCACTCTAACCGTCCGGCAGAAAGCAATGAAGGAACATTAAAGAAACAAAACAAATGGTAAAGAAAAAAAACCAGACAGACAAAAAAAAAAAATCAGCCTTAAACACAGAAAACACACGGGTGGTCACCAGAGGGGACGGAAGGGGGTGGGGATCAAGAGCACTGAGAAATTGTTAGCCTTCTTGAATGGTATCGTACCCCCGAAACGAATATACCGCTGTATGGCAATTACACTAGAAAAACAACAAGAAACTTCACATTGTCTGTTCATCCTCCAGCTCATCAGGACCAGTGACAAGACTCTGTTATTTTCCGACGTTATTATATTAACAAATTCAGGAAGAAGTGGTGGAAAAGATAGCCCATGTGAAAACATGTTTATGATGATCTCAGTCTGATTAGCGATTAGGACTAGCCCTCAGTAGGAGCCTGCATGTTTGGTTGTGTTGTTGGTTTTGTGGTTGTTTTCTTTGTCTGCTTCTTGAAGTTTCTCAGGGGGTTGGAGATCAATCATGCGTCAAGAGTGGCTTTGAGTCTCCAAAATCTTGAAATCATTTTTCCAGCTTTATTAAAATCTCTATTTCTTTTCCCAGGGAATGACAAAAGACCATGTGCCCCTGTTTAAAAAAAAATAACTTTTTGCCAGCAATTTTCCTAATAAGGTAATTTTAGCCGATCAGATGTCTGAAAGAGGTGAATGGTGTTACCAGGGAAGGTCTGCCCAAGTGGAGGCTTTCCTGAACGTTCCCCCCAGTGATTAAACTGAAAAGTATGAGCTAAGCCAAATGTGTGGATCTGGAGTTCACTAAATTGCTTCCTCTGACTTCTTTATTTTTCAGTCTGTAATAATTTGATTATAAATCGAACTCAACCGAGCAGCATACAAATATATGTTTTGAGCAGATTTTTAACTACCAAAATATGTTTTCACCTGAAAAGCAGAATGCATGTGTCTAATTATGCACATGTATTTATTCTAACTTGCTTGATTAAAAGGACAAAATGAAGGACTCAAATAAAAGGTTTGAGTGGAAAATGCATTTCAAACTCGAGAGGGAGAAGGAAAAACCCAATTGTGATTAATAATGCTCATTACTGAATTGTTCCTCTGACCAGCACACACTTCAGAAGGTCCTGTTATTTCCCTTTTGCAAGAAATGAGAGAAAAATAAGGGAGTGAAATATGGAAAAAGCTAATAGTTTGGTACATGTCTAAAGTTGACTAAAACTTTTTTGTTTCAGAAACTTCGGTGCCCGCCTGGGGGCTTACAGTGCATACCTAGGAGAAGACACACAGTAACTGAATTGTTTCAACTTATCCAAATAGCATTGAAATGGACTTAATTGTTGCACTAGAGGAAAGCCCCATGTGTCCCCAGAGACTATTAGTGTCATTTAAAGGGCTAAATGTATCATAAAACCTGTCTTTAACAGAATAAAATTGTACAGACCAACACAATTTTAGCTAATGTTTTCCACATTTCTTGAAATAAAAAAAGGGACAGAAAAGAAAGAGAAAGAAGGAAAGGGAGGAAGAAAGGAAAGGGAGGAAGAAAGGAAGAAAGGAAGAAAGGAAGAAAGGAACAAAGAAAGAAAGAAAGAAAAGAAAGAAAGAAAGAAAGAAAGAGAGAGAGAAAAAAAAAGAAAGAACATTGTAAAGTAAGTCTATCGAGTCACTAAATTATTAGGAAAATTTTGATTATGTAGACCATCAAATATCTTTTACAAATCAAAACCATTTTGTAGCAAGGTACTCATAAGGTAGAATTGCATGAAATATGCCAATTCTACAAGATAAATGTTAGGTTTCTTTCTATTATGTTTCTTTCATAATGTGGATTTGAACAAAAATGAACCCTAACTTCCACAAGGAATAGACTCAAACTTCTTCCATTTTCTGCCTTCACAATGGAAGTGAACTCTGCAGCTGGTTTCACTGATGCTTTATTTTCATTTTATTTTTTTGTTCGGGGGAAATACTTCCCCACGGTATTTTCTTATTGTTACATATGTTGTACCCGCGGAACGTGTGCTCCGCTCTCTTTTGAGTAAAGTAAATAATGGTAGAGCTCTTCCAAAACAGAAAAAGGTAGAGAGAAAGGTTTAAGCGTTGCTTTTATTCCATCAAAGAGACAAAAGGATATTTCTTTTCTCTAAAGAAGTTCAGAGTATAATGGGGAAAAATCAAGAACAGAGACAAATAGTGAATCAAATCTCAATTGAAAGAACAAATCTTTCTATTTATCTGTCTCATCTTTTCACCAGGGTTGTATATCCGCTATCAAGAAAGCTATTTCAAATAAGTTCTGCTCACATAATTGTTATTTTATAAGTTTAGTTGCTATGGTAATGCATGATGTAATCGCCTATTACTATCACAAGCCGTTAGTTTTTCATACCTCGCCAGCATATTCTTTTCCCCTTTTCCTCCCTTGGTCCTCTATGATCCAGGAAGAAAAACAAAACAAAATAAAATGATGTATATATTGTTTTATTCTTCTGAAAAGCCTCAGAATCAGGATATAATTATCCATGTGTAGGAGCTTTGCGAACAACTGGGAAGTTGTAGATTTCCTTGCAATTTCCGCTATTATCACGCGATCCTCACTAAAGCACGCGTGGATGGAAACAATTGTCATTTCTTCATTGTTCGCTGTTAAAATGAACGTGCACGTTCCCAGGGGATAGGGACCACATGGCAACCCGGGGACTGCGGGACGCCCTGCTGAGGGAGACAGGCTGGGTGGGGCACGGTTCCGCCATCCATCAGAGGACCCTGGCCGAAATAAAAATAGAAAAGGCTTTGGCAAATCATTGTTCCCAGCGATGGGCTGCCTCTGAGCTGGAAATCTGGAGGCGTCACAAAATCCTGTCATACCAGGAGCCTTAGGAGGCCAGGAGAACACGTCAGGGAAGGTACCTGTTATAAAGGAGAGTACAGTGGGATTTTGTCATGGCCCAAGGTCACCGTGCCCTTCCAGGCATGATCTCAGAGTGCCACACAGCAGTCAATGACTGGTGCTGCCCAGCCGGCCAGCCAGGAAGAAGGGGCCAGGGGACACCCGCACTTGGCCATGGGAGACAGAAAGGGACAGCTGCGCCGGACAGAATCGGCCTTGCTTCCTCCACTTGCGCCGCCGCCCGCCGCCGGGGCGGGGTCAACTCCGAGCGGCCCTCTCGGGTCACTGCACGCGTCCACCACTGCGTGTGCCGGAGCAGACGTCGGTGTTTGTCTCCGCCATGCTCGTCCTTAAGCCTGTGGGTTCTCCCGCCTTCCTCCCCCACCCTTTAAAAGTCCTAGTTCAGGGGCGCCTGGGGGGCTCAGTCGGTTAGGCCTCCGGCTTCGGCTCAGGTCAGATCTCACGTTTGTGGGTTTGAGCCCCGCGTCAGGCTCTGTGCTGACAGCTAGCTCAGAGCCTGGAGCCTGCTTCCGGTTCTGTGTCTCCTTCTCTCTCTGCCCCTCCCCCTCTCATGCTCTGTCTCTCTCTGTATCAAAATAAATAAAACATTAAACAAAAAAATTGAAATAAAAATCCTAGTTTATCTCCCCACCTCCACCCCAGGAGCCAGTAAGCAGTTTTGATCCTGGTCCAGACTTGTGTTTCTGTTCTCCGAGCACCACTTGCTTGTACTGCTTTGGATTCTTTGTCCTTCTGCCGTGCGTTAGTGGGAGGAGAGAGCTCTGCTTTCTCTCTCTTCCTCGCCAGACTATAAGCCTCTTGAAGTCGGGGCCCATCTCTTACTCACACTTGAACCTCCCAGAGGGTCTAGCACCGTTCTGGGGGTGGTAGGCAGCTCTTCGTTTATGAAACAAGGAATCCAATTCAAGTCCCAGTCCCCCGGCGCGTGTGCACATCTAAAACGGGTTATACGCTGGCCTTTGACAGATTGTGTGTGACGTCATGTGCTTTTCCGCACGTCCACTCCCGGGCCTCATACGCCAACCCCTGAACCCAGCCATCATTGTTTGATTTTGTTTGCTATTATCTGGGGACCAGATGTTTTTCAATTTGTAGAATTTAAATATCTGCTGGCCCTGAATTGCTCCAGGTTCTGCCAGTTTAGGAAAAGCCCCCAATTCCACAATTCCCTGCCCTCTCATATATTTTCCTTGATATATATCATAGAACGGATTTCTGAAAGCTACTGAAAAACACATAATAAATTTGGTGCTTCTCCTTTCTTATGGTTCTGTGCTATATTTAGAAATATGATAGTTCTGCTTTATTTTTATATCCCCACAAGTGTGATGGGGAGGTAGTATTTACTGAATGCAGGGAAGGGATAAAGAAAGGAAAAGGAAAGTAGGGAAGACGAAGGAAGGGGAGGAGGGAGAGAGGGAGGGGGGAGGGAAACAGAGCCTCCTTTCTAGCTTTCCTAGCCTGCTGATCAGTACCTCCTCTTGGTTTCAAGACCCAGTGAATGCTCTCGCGTTCTGAGTTTCTGTGCAGCCATAAGGGTTGTGACAAAGTTACAAGATAAGTTCCTAAAAAGGAAATCCAAAGGATTCATATTTTAACATGAGACCCTCCCACTTCTGGCCCGCACTGCTGTGGGTAGCTGCAATAACTCGCCTTTCCAAGTCATTGATTTTCCGGCATTTTAGGGCTAGTTATGCGCAGAAGAGCATTTGCCATTCACAGATGCCCAACCCCTGCTCCTTCATTCTCATCGTGGTACTTTCTTCACAAATGGTGTTTGGTGGCACCCTTCTCTCTAATTGCTTTGAATTAAAAAGCAATTAGACGCTTACTAATTTCAGATGAGATTCTCTGGGTCAGGACTGAGATGGCCACAGAGTCATTAGGAAACGCGCATTACAGATCTGTTCCCGGTGCCAGTCGGACCTCCGAGAGCTGGAGGTCAGAGGCCGGTCCTGCGGGCGCAGCCGTCTCGGCCGTGGGCACAGTGATGCAGACACGTGTGTGTGGTGGGCGGCTCTCCATGATGCCATCCGTCTTCTTTCTCTAGTCAGGAAATGAATCAAGGCACGGCCGGCACTTCGAAGCCATCACTCCGGGTCCCCGGTGCGCAGGGTCCGGCCAGCAACACGGCTCAGTGTTCAATACTCGGTACAACAACACTTTCTTTGCAGAGCACTTCACAGTTTGCAAGAGGCTTTCTTCAGTTTGCTAAGTGATTCTGTTTTTCTTTGGCTTTCTGAGTGTGAGATGGAAAAACCAGTTTGGAGATGTTTATTTTTCTACCCGTTTCACAGATGAGGAATGGAAACAGTTTTGGTGACTTGCCCAGCGTCTTTGGCTGGATCGCAGGGTTTAGGACTCCAGATCAGGTCTTCAGACTCCATGACTCCTCCTAATCCAATACAAATGGAATTGTCGTCTTTACAGATTAAGTGGCGCGTTTGCAAGAGATTCGTCTCCTCAATCACATCTCTGATTCTGTAGTAATTCCAGAGCCATGACCTACACAAAATGTTACTCGTTGATATTTTAGTTGATTCAGACAACTTCTTCCTTCCCTCCTGGAGATCTCAAAGAACACGGGAATGACTTCACCTGTGGCTAGATTTTGTGAGCACGTGGGTGGCACTCACTTCCATCACAGGAATCTCCTTGAAGGCCTGGATTTGGCAGAAGCGCTCCTCTCTCCAAATCTGGGCCAAGAAGTGTTGCTTTTATTTCCTTTCTACCAATTCAGGGAGTTGGTATCACCTGCAGCTCTTCCTTTCAAATGCCGTATGGAGGAATTACCCACGACCAACTGGCCCGCGGGGTAGGTGCGTCACCCAAAACGATTTCCCTCTTCCAAGAAAAATTTGCAGGCTTGTCAAAGCACATTTTCCCTCTCACTGCAAAATGTGCAGTGAGACCACACGTGTTGGTTTGTTTTTAGCTAGATATCTATGACTTGGCACATTAACATCACACCAGTTAAGGAACGAGAGAGGAAAGAAAGTTAAAATATTTTTCCTGCAAAAGTTAAAAGTTAACGGTCAAAAAGACTGTGTTAATATTTGGGATGGTATTGGAATCAAGATCCAATGTTAAATTATTTTTAAGCTTATTTATTCATTTTGAGAGCGAGCATGAGAGTGAGCCAGTGGGGAAGGGGCAGAGAGAGGGAGAGAGAGAGTCCCAAGCAGGCTCTGCATTTCCAGTGCGGAGCCGTATGGGGGACTTAAACTCAGGAACCCTGAGATCATGGCCTGAGCCGAAACCAACTGAGCTGCCCAGGTGCCCCAAGATTCAATATTAGAATTATTTAATAATTCTCTTTCAACCTCGACCAATATTTATTTTGACTTAAAAAAATTAAACACATTTTCTTAGTTATACAATTGGACTTTGAGGAAAGATTGAAAATGTACAAGCATATAAATATATTGATAAAAATCTATATGACCTTCTAAAATATTCCTCTGTTTCCTTATGTCTTTCCTCCATTTCATTTTTTTTACATGAGTTTTTCTTAACCTATCTAATATAGCATAAGAATATTCCATAGCATCAATGGCCAAGCTTATGTAACTGATACTTACTTATGGACATTTAGGTTATTTTTACATTTCTGTCACGATCAGTGATCACAAAAACATACACATCATTTGTACATTACAGTTATTTATAAGTATTTATACAAAATATAAATATCTTATACTTACAAAATGTATTTACAAAAATACATAAAACTTACAAAGATGTATTTATAAAAATATATACTATATTTATAAAATAATCTTCCCACCTATTATTTCCCTGAGAAAGCAAAATTAAATTTTATTTATGATATTTATAGAATATATAAAAAATTTTTATGTTTTTTTGTAATCAAGTTCACTAATACCTTGTGCTATCTTTCATTAATTTTATGCATTGAAATTTGTTTTCTATTCGGAGATCATACAGTTATTTTTGTATGTATAATCTTCTCTCTTTAATTTTTTTTTACTTAAATAATTTGATCTCTTCAGGATTTATTCTGGCATATATGAGAGGGGGCTGTTTCTATACTTTTGCCTCAACTTGTTAATCATTTACCAAATAATACCTCTTTTTCTCCTTGTTTTGCATTGACTTTTTTGTCAAATATAGAATTCTCATCCATACCACATTGTGTTTGGGGACTATCTCATAACTTCATTGGCTTATTTTGTTTTTCAATTTCATTCTGATCAATGCGTTTTGAAGCCTGAGACCCTAGCTGGCATTTAAGGCTGTAAAAAAAAAAAAAAAAAAAAAAGCTGACAGGTTAATTGAGCAATAAAACCCAAGTAAATGCGCCCAGGGAGACGCCGCTGGCTGCCAGACTAGCCACCTTGGTGGGTGTGGCCAGACCACGCCGGGGACGCGCAGGCAGACAGCTATACAAGGCTCACGGACGCAAGACGGACAGACTGCAGATTCGGGGCGATTTCCCTGCTGCCGTCTGGGGAAGCCGGAGGGAGCATCGGCGCGTCCCACGCCGGGGACCGTGCACTTTGCTCAGTCCACGGACAATTGCACATGTTTCCTCGCACAAGGTCAGCTGAGGTTTTAGACACCAGGAAATAGACTGGTGTGTAAGAGGTAACGTGCATTCATGCAAAGTCATCATTTGCACTCCTTCCCTCTTGGCCTTCACAGAGCACCCTTTACCCGTTGACCCTGAGTGAGGAATTTGTGTATGAGCCATGTCTCGGGGGGCTTATGTCATTCCCTTTCTTGTTTATTTCTTGGATACTTTCTACTTTGCAGGATTGTTCTCACTCTCCAGAACGTCTCTGGGGGGATTTTACCATGTGGAAAGGTTTGAAAAATTGTAAACTCCAGTATCTTTTTCCATGTGCCTGTCTAGCTCCCAAGTTCACCGAGCTGCAGGACCTTGACCTTTGGAGGACGGCTCTAGTTCGAAACTGACAAGGCGTGCCATGCGGGTGGGGGCATCACTGACTCATCAAAGCTATTTTAAAAGCTGCCGGGTGGACCTACTGCCGCTAGGATGGGATTGTCCCAGTGGTCCCAACCTCACGGGTCCAACAGCTGGTGGGGGCATCACAGTGGCTTCTGGTCCCTGCCTGCCGGGCTCCTGGTCACATCACGATGTCTGCCACCTGGGCCTGCCTTGGGTTGCTAATGGACAGATGACTCAAGTCCAGGGTAGGATCTTTCTCCTCTGCTACTGTGTCCAGTAATGGTTCCCACAGGTACTGTGGTCACCCAGGTCCTAGAGTGGGGACAACCCAGAGCAAAGCCCTCCCTGGCCCCCAACACGCATGTAATAGAAGTGAAACGCAAACCTCAGTCACTCTAAGGTCTTCATTTAACAGCGTCTTCTGATGCGTAAGTGCTCATTTTTCTCTAGAGTTTTTAAAGACTATTATCAATATTTATGAGACCCCTGTATATATATTTCAAATTATTTGAATTTTATTTTATTTAAGTTGTTTATACTAATTCAAATGAAATAAACCTTATTTTTATTTTTGGGTGGGGCAAGTTAATAACTAAGATACTAGCTTGTCCAAAAGCTAAAATTTGCAATGAACCGAAAAGTCCCGTAAAGCCGCAGGTGCCAGGGCTCAGGCTCGCACAGGGAAAGAAAGTGTCATTTGCAGAGAGAGAGAGAGAGAGAGAGAGAGAGAGAGAGAGAGAGAGGTGATCTAAACCACAGCACAAGCTATTTCATGGTGTTTTGAAGCACTTCATAAGTGAATTTACTAAATCCCATTTCCATGCTGAATCGCATCATCTACTGAAATATGTTCTATACTTTTGCCATTGATCTTGCATCTCTAACTACTGGTGTTTATGTTTCTGAGGAGTAAATCTCCAAACGATATAGTAACACAACTGATGTTCTATAAGAACCTGATTTTTCTTGCAGCTTTCAATTACTTGATTACCAAGGGTATTATGTATGTTTCTTATTTAGTTCTTTTCCTTAACCAGTCTCTCACTGAACGCATTTCGTATTTCGGTTACATGCCTTTTACTTTATTTCTAGCTACCTAGGTCAACATCCATTTGTAGACCCTCTGTCTTTTTTTTTTTAATGTTTTATTTATTTTTGTTACAGAGAGAGACAGAGCATGAGAGGGGGAGGGGCAGAGAGAGAAGGAGACGCAGAACCGGAAGCAGGCTCCAGGCTCTGAGCTAGCTGTCAGCACAGAGCCCGACGCGGGGCTCGAACCCACAAACGTGAGATCTGACCTGAGCCGAATTCGGAGGCTTAACCAACTGAGCCACCCAGGCACCCCCCTCTGTCTTTTACAACAAAGCCAGATGCTTACTAATCTGATTCACCAAAAGGAATACGGCTTCGTAGGAGAAATAAAAAGAATAAAGTTTCTTCCATGATTTCTTTTTTCTCTTGGTTTTGAAAAAAACTTACTTTATTTAGTATCTGAAGTGTTTTTGGCCCTTGATGCTTCAGGTATCTGTTTCCGCCTCAATAATACAAAATATCGCAGTTTAGATTTTTTCTCCTTTGTTCTTATTTTTTATTTGTTTTAGCATCTTATCTATTATTTTGCTCTGTTGTCCACAATTTCTTTTCTCTTCTAGCATTTCAAGTTTCATCTGTATAATGCCTTTTCAGTTCTTAACCTACCCGGCTGCTTACCCACGTAAATCACGTTTTATTTCTGTCCCGGAAGGCCTTATGGTAATTAAATAATGGTGTTTCTTCTAATATTTCTAGGAACACTTTATTATTTTATACTAGACATATTGGATGCTGTGAATTGAAATGGACTTCAGGCAATCGCTTACTTTCAATATTGGTCTGTCATTAGGTTATGTCTAAGGGACAAAATCAGGCATATTCTGTTTTCTGATGTAGTAAATGTAATTGAAGTTAAGATTGTTTGCTTTTCTATGAAGGCAATGATACAATCCATAAAAGAATAGATGAGGCTTGTTTCTTGTTAGCAAAACAGAGCAGATACTGTATAATCACGTAAGGGCGCGTCAGAAGTGGAGTGGAGAATTTTGTTTGAAAAGGATCAAGCCACAGACGGAGATTCACACTTGAGACAATATTGATCTTCGGATCCATATGAGTGTCGTTTTATTTTAAATAAAAGTGAGAAAGAGGTCTAGCAGGCAGACAGCACCGTGGGATGGGCCAGCCTGCCAAGAAGGGGTCACCCAGACACTGGGGACTTGAACCTTCCCAGAGCCTGGTGTCCTCAAGCCCTTCCTGGACATCATTGAGTGGATTAAGTGAGAACATGTCGGTGAGCACCGGTGACTTCTGAAAAACATTTATTTCCTTGCTTCCTCCCTCGCAGTCCACATTAAGGACGGGCGAAACTGCAGTCTTACCTTCCTGTGGTTTTAAATTGTATTAGCTGCAATCCTGTGCCCGAATCTCACTATCCCTGACTATGAAGCTGCCTATTTAATTCCCAGAACTCACACACACGTGCACACGCACACCTTCCACACACACAGGCACACGGCACGTTCTGTTTGATGACTCTTCAGCACAAGGAGAACAGTTTGAGGTGTGCTCTTACGTTTACTTAGGCCATACTGGCCTATGTTCCGGAAGGCTTGGTGACACCGAGTGAGGAGGTTGAGACAGAGGCTCTGCATATGTGGAGACACGATGTGGCAAAAGTCCAAAGGAAGAAATTCCTGTCGTTTTACAAAATACTAATAAAGATGAAAACTAGACATCATTGATGGAAGGTCTGAGGAATGTATTCTTTCAGAAAATAGCCCCAGAAAATTTGTTAAGTTTTAAGGTAAGACTAAATAAACTGATCATTTCTTTCACCTTGGTTGCTAAGATGCTCACGGATGAATAATGTACAATTAAATGAGATGTTTTGAAACGTACTTTGTAAAATATAAATTGATGTACAAATGCTACTACAAGTATATTTCCCGGAAATAACACAGAGTCTGTTCTTAAATTTCTCTCTTTCCCAATATTTGTATATTTTAAATTTTGAACATACTTTAATGTTATGTCTTAATAATAAGAATTTTGTATTTATGTTTAAAATACTATTGTTTTATATGTTTATATTCACCTCACCAGTATTTGTGAAGTACAGTGTGATTTATAAGTCAGTAATATAGAAAGTAAGTTTAGAATATGTAAGAGTCAATAAAAATAAGTTGCCACATGGGAAGTCTCCTGATTCTCGTTACTTTGTCTCCAGCTTCACCGAGCTGTAATTGACATATGACATTGTGTGTTTGCAGGTGTCCGATGTGACATGCTACACATACATGTTGCAACATGTTTACCAAAATATACTTAGTCAATGCATCTATCACATCCACTAATTACCCTTTCGTTCTTGTGGTTGCCATGGTGAGAAAGCTTAAGATCTACTCTCCGAGTGACTTCCAAGTGCACAACACAGGACTGTTAGCGACAGCCCGAGCCGAGCGGCAGATGCTCCGAACATGTCCATCTTCCATCTCAGAGTCTGAACCCTTTGACCGGTATCTCCCTCCCCACTGCCCTGATCGTCTGGCAAAGCATCATTCTATTCCCAGCTTTTTGTTTTTTATTTTTACTTATTTATTTAAAAAAATTGTTTAATGTTTATATATTTCTAAGAGACAGAGAGAGAGCACAAGCAGAGGAGGGGCAGAGAGAGAGGGGGACACAGAATCTGAAGCAGCTCCAGGCTCTGAGCTGTCAGCACAGAGCCCGACCTGGGGCTCAAACCCATGAACTGTGAGATCATGACCTGAGCCGAAGACGGTCGCCTAACCGACTGAGCCACCCAGGTGCCCCAGCTTTTTAAAATTCCATTTATAAGTGAGAACACACAGTGTTTGTTTTTAGAAAAATACTCTCCATACTATTGTCTGACTATTTTTCACTTAGAACAGTGTCCTAAAGTTCCATCCATGTTGTTGCAAATGGTAGGACTATCTTCTTTTTTCATAACTGAATATATATTTATTATATACATAATGTATACATATTTATATGTATTCTTTATCCATACATCCATTAGTGATGGATTTATTTTCCTTTGGATAAATACCCAGAGCAGAGTTGCTGGATCACATACTAGCTCTATTTTTTCTTTTATGATGGACTTTCCTATTGGTTTTCACAGCGACTGCACTGGTTAATATTCTCACGAAAAGCATACAAGGGTTAGCTGTCCCCCTCCCCCAACGCTAGTGATCTCGTGTCTTTTTGACAACAGTTGTTCTAACAGTTATGTGGTGATATCTCACCATGGTTTTGATCTACATTTCTTTGTGGATTACTGACCCTGACCATCTCTTCTTGTACCTTGCGTATTTGTATCTCTTTGGAGAAGTGTCTATTCAGGTCTTTGCTTGTTTTAAAATCAGATTATTGGTTTATTTACTTATTTGTTATTCAGTTTGATTAATTCTTAATCCCTTATGAGATGTATGATTTGTAAATATTTTCTCCCATTCCAAAAGCTGTCTTTTCATTTTGTTGATGTTTCTTTTCTGTGCAGAAGCTCTTACTCCAATGTGGGGTCCCACACCTGTATTTCTGCTTGAGTTGCTTGCACTTTTGGAGTCAGATACAAAAAATCATTGTCAAGACCAAGGTCAACGTAGTTTTCCCCTATGTTTTCTTCTAGGAGTTTTATGGTTTCAGGTTTCATGTTTAAGGAAGACTTTAATAAAACCTTCTTCCTTTTTTGTCTAGAATTTGACCAATCCCAATAGAATTCCATGGATAGAAATGAGTTGTCTCCAAGGCTTCCTGGACTTGAATAAACTTCTAAAACATATTCTTTCTCTTTTTTTCTATGTGTTTATATTAGCTGGTCCTTCCTTAAATAAAAAAAGCAAGTACTTAATCTCACAGTAGAGTAAAGATATTCAGTTGCATACTTTTCTTTATGATTTAAATGATAATGAAATAAAGGATTGATTGGGGAATATTCACTATGTTCTTACATCAAAAATCATGATCCCTGCAAGCCCTAATTTGAAGTGAGACATTAATAATAACACTACTTAGCATGTACATAGCACCTTACACTTTCAAAGAACTCAAAGATTATGAATTGGTTAATCTTCTCACTAGCCCTGTGAGGCAGGTCGGCATTACCCTTTCTTTTTACAGACTCAGAGGTTAAGTGGCTTGCCCAAGGACCCAGGCATTCTAGTTATACTTGAACTTGGAACTTGATTTCTAACATTTCCTGCCAACTGCAGAACTCAGCTGCTTGATAGTAGATTAGAATATAGTAGACAAGAATACATCAAACTGTCTTTAGCTGCTCAGTCACAAAACAGTAAATAGTTAAAGTTGACTTTTTGCCTTTATCTGCCTTGGAGCTTTTCTTTGTTTCCTTTTTTAAAAAGTTTTTCTTAATGTTTATTTCTTTAAAAAAAATTTTTTTAACATTTATCTATCTTTGTGAGACAGAGTGAGACAGATCATGAGCAGGGGAGGAGCAGAGAGAGAGGGACACACAGAATCAGAAGCAGGCTTCAGGCTCTGAGCTGTCAGCACAGAGCCCGACGCGGGGCTGGAACCTGCAACCGTGAGATCATGACCTGACCTGAAGTTGGAAGTTCAACCAAATCAGCCACCCAGGTGCCCCAGTGTTTATTTCTGAAAGAGAGACAGACAGATCATGAGCAGGGGAGGAACAGAGAGAGAGACACAGAATCCAAAGCAGGCTCCAGGCTCTGAGTTGTCAGGAAAGAGCCCGACGTGGGGCTCAAACCCACAAACTGTGAGTTCATGAGCTGAGCCTAAGTTGGATGCTTAACCAACTGAATGACCCAGGCACCCTGAATTGAAGCTCTTCCAGGGAAAACACGGCTCATTTTCTAAAATTATAGTAATTTTAAAACAGTTAGAAAAGTAAACCAAGTTCTTGGTGGAAAGGTCAGTGTGAGGAATAGAATGACCCACTTTCTCTTTAACAATCAAGTTAACCGAAAATGGGACCCATTTGCCAGGAGTGCCTCTAGCCTTGTTCTCCTCCTGTCAAGAAACAGGCTGAAGCCTAAGAGCGGAGAGTTAGATCCTCACCCATCAGTATCCCGAACAGATAACAGATGGGAATAAGGTAAAGCGTGGGGGGTGTGTGTGTGTGTGTGTGTGTGTGTGTGTGTGTGTGTGATTCCTCTTCTTTATTATGTGCTCATCATTGTGGACATATCTCTATTTCCTTTTAGTCTGGCTGGAGAAGCTCCTGACAGAGGCAGGAGAAAGGCCGCCTCCGCTCTGTCTTTATGCTGACTCCGCCTGCATATTTGTATCATCTCAAAGCAGTTCTTTTTCTTGAAACTTTCAAGCCGCCTGTCCATTTTGTGAATGTTAGCTGGAAAATACCACACAATGTCATGTGGGCTATGCTTGGCAGGACCCGGGGCCTCTGCATGCGAAAGTCCAGTCTGCCCTCGGGACGGCCACGTGCTACATGTGTCACGGGCACCGCAGATGGGAGCCGCCGTGCGGCTGGGCGGTGTGTGCCGGCCACCCACCTTTCTCATGGGTGGAGGTAAGTATCTACCGCAATGCTTTCCCAAGGCTTGTTTAGTTTTAACCAGGAAGCAGGCATTCTGCTTTGGGACCCCCTAGGCTGAACGACTAACTTCACGGCACACAAAGAGAAACTTTGAAAGGTGTTATTTCTACAGACCACAAGCGGCTGCCCACAGAGTTTTCCAGAGCCTTCTCGCAACACGCAGCCTTAATATCTACCGCTTGTCAATATCATCACTTAAACCTCCCCGAAAAACAACAAGAACAGAAAAGGACTCATTTCTGCCCTCCGGAGCTTTATGAGACAGGGAGCTGCCAGAGTAATTAGTCTTGTCCAACGTAGGACAGTGTGTAACCTTCAGACATTTATAAAGGGAAGACGGATGGCATGGAGCTCCTGTGTTCTGCTGAAGCAAGAGATGCGGTTCGGAGAAAGATCCGCGGAATTCAACCCAACTTTCCTTTTGCTTGAAGTCACCTGTGTTTAAGTGCTGGCTGGCCCCTCTCCTTCCTGGGTCTCGGGCTGTGACTGAAATAAAGTTTCAGGAGTAAGGATACCATATTGGGTGGGGGAGGCCAAGGTGAAGAGGTTATGGGGTGTTTTCCAACCTCAGGGGACTCCAATTGTGACCTTCTGGGCCTCCAAACATAATATTTTAGGGCTCAAGGTGAAAGTTGAATTAGTATTTCCTAAAGGTAAACAATGGTTTACTTTTCCTTTTAGTCCTTGAGGATCCCATATTCCTTCTATCCTAGAGAATCCTGGGCACCCCCACCCCTACGTTTTTAAAGCATTAGACTTAACACAACCTAAATCTTAGAAAATATGTCAATTGCGTTTCAGCACCTGGGCACACAATTAATCTTCATCTATCTCTGGTAATATAAACACACCTGTGGGACTTTTTCATTGGATACACGAAAAGAAAACTCATAATAAATCTCAGGCTGATCGCTTTATCACGACTGACAGTGCTGCTGGAGGCTCCCTCTTGAGGAGTGTAACTTGGGAGTATATAAAAGCAGGAGATTGATTTCTACAGAGCCCTCCCCTCTCTTTAGTATTTATCCCAAGCTGGGTGACTTTCCTCTTTTTTAACCAAACAAAAAATCCTACCGAATACAATTCTTACAGCTAATTTATAAGACCACGAGTGCACATGCACAGACTCACACACACACATTATTTCTACTTAGTGCCCAGAAGACACAAATGGCAGCTGAGAAGGTGTGTGGGATCGATCGACTTCTGCATTTCTCGCACAGCGGCATCCCTGGAGAATGTGTCTCTCAGAGACAAGAGAGAATCATCTGATCCCTTAACTAGCAGCCCTGTTCCAGGGGGTCTGCTAAGTAGTAAGTAGCCTTAACGTCATTATCAGGTTCAGTTCTACTCATCATTAGCAGAGGGTGAATCAAATCTCCCCTATTCTGTGGCAGTATTTTTTAAGCTGTTCCAGAATGTTCTGGAGCCATGCCTCAGCAGTCTAGTGTGTGCATGTGAAATGGTGTGTGGGGAGGCTCCATGGAAGAAGCTCAAACCCCCCATCGTTGAGAACACCTTTGATTTGCTTTGCTTTATGCACTTGGACTCTGCATATGCTTCTTAACGGTGTGCTATTCCAACTGACTTGGAGACCACTGATCTCTGAGAGAAAAAGAGTAAATAAGACTTCCAAAATAACTCCTCTTCTGCAAAGATCACACTTCGATTTTCAGAACTGATGAGCTCCGCTCTGCTGAATTCAGTGACAATGTCCTTGTGGCTTTGTAACCATAAAGGTAGAAATATGACAGTAAGCAGCGCTCTGTCTCCCTATTTTGAGTTTGGTGAAATTTCCCCGATACTAGAAGGAAAAACATGTTTCGCTTGGGAGTACTGGGGCTGAGTGAAGTTTGAATTATAAAGATCAACTTAAAAACTTTTTAGTTTTTTATGATTTAAGATGTAGGCTTTCGGAGAAGTCCCAGGAACAGTGCACCTGGCTCCCTGCATCTCTCGCCAGTTCCCCTACAATGAATGGCAAGTAAATCCCAGAGCAACAAACGAGACGGGTTGACATTGGTGCAAAGTTCTGAACCCATCTACACACTCTGCTCAAATGCTGCTAGGTTTTGCGCTCATGTCCTTTTTCTGGTTCAGGTTTCAACCCCATATACTGTGTTTCACTTAGTTGTCCTGTGTCCTTCTCGGTCTGCTCCAATCCGTGACGGGTTTTCGGTCTGTTTTACATGAAGACTATCCATGCTTCTGTGTTGACTGGTCAGTATGGACTGTAGCCAACTGAGATTTGAAAATGAGATTTAATATTGACTAGACACTATCGAATAGGAAGCTCAAATGTGGCGGAGCGAATGCCATGGATCTACAAAGAAAATAATGCATCCATAGGTCTAACAGGAGAGACCTGGCAGGGGACCATGGGGAGAGGAAGGGGGAAAGAGAGCTGGGGAGAGTGAGGGACACAGATCGTGGGAGACTACTGAATACTGAAGACGAACCATGGACTGAAGGGGGAGGGGGAGGGAGGGAGTGATAGTCATGGTGGGGGGCACTTGAGGGGGGAAGCACTGGGTGTTACATGGAAACCAATTTGACAATAAACTATTTAAAAAAAAAGAAAATAATGGATCCGTCATTTTCATTTTGTTTTAGATGTGTGTTTTTAATTCCTAAAAATACAGGGAATTGGGAGAGGGATGGTTCTCTGTCTATATATAGACAATTTTTAATTGCATTGTTTTAGGGTCAAATCACATGTTTGCATGATATCTAAATGAAAAATTCTCCTCGGCAGAGTATGTGCTCATTTAAAAAAATTTTTATGTTTCAGAGTATATGCTCATTTAGAAACCTTTTATGTTTACCTTTAATTTTTTAATTTTAATTTTTATGTAATTTTTTTCTTAATAGTTTTTTGTCAAATTGGTTTCCATATAACACCCAGCGCTTCTCCCCACAAGTGCCCCCCACCATGACCATCACCCCCTCCCTCCCCCTCCCCCTTCAGTCCATGGTTCATCTCCAGTATTCAGTAGTCTCCCATGATCTGTGTCCCTCACTCTCCCCC